>NW_025965772.1:0-9446 GCF_021869965.1 Rhincodon typus | reverse complement strand
TCTGAGGAAGGGTCACCGGACCCGAAACGTTAACTCTGTGTTCTCCTCCACAGATGCTGCCAGACCTGCTGAGATTTTCCAGCAACTTTGTTTTCATTCCTGATTTACAGTATCCGCAGTTCTTTTGGTTTTTAACAGAACTCATAGGCTAGTATCCAGGAGAGTGCACACCCTGGAAAGCCCACCTACATCTGGCTTGGAACAGTTAAGTTGGTTAGCAACATCCAAATCAGAATGAATCAAAATAAACATCTGGTCAAATGGTCACCCAGTTCTGACGGAGGTCAATATCAGCAAGGCTGTATCAATGATTGCAGAACCAGTCTTTTAAAAAAAAAGAAAATCACTCTGGACCTCAAACCTTATGTTTGTGTAAGATCTCAGCTAAACTGAATATACTTACAGGGAACCTTTACAGATTAGGGGTACAACTTCAGATCCAGTCTTGTATCAGAAGCAGTTGATTATAGTGAAAGGCTCCGGCCCAAGCCTGATGCGACCAAATTGGTTGAGAAAGATTCACCTTGATTGGCTCAACACTTTTCCATTAGAAAATGGCTGCCTGAACAAAATCCTAATTAAATACCCAGACGTTTTACAGGAATATCTAGGGACCATCAAAGGAGCCAAGGCCACCTTACATGTTGACCAGTGAGTAATTTCCCAATTCTGTGATGCCTGTCCAGTCCTATTTGCCTTATGGGCAAAAGTAGAGGCAGAAATCAGGAGGCCAAATAGCGAAGGAATCATCAAAGCAGTGTAGTTTGTGGAATGGGCAGACTGGTCATACTGATTATGAGGCTAGATTGTGAAGGTCAGTTTGAAATTTGTGGGAATTTTAAAGAAACAGTAAGCTGCTTCTCGCAGCTGGATACATATCCAATCCCTCGCATAGAGGACTTATGCGCAAAACTGGTGGGGGTGGCGCCATCCTTCAAGAACTGGACATGAGGCATGTGGTTGGATGAGGGTTCCCAGTATGCTACAATTAATACCCATAAGGGTCTGTACTAATACAAGTGACTGCCATTTGGCGTATTGGAGCCTGTACCATTTATCTGGAAGACGTGCTAATAAGAGAGAAGACCACTCAAAATGGCGGAGGGCAGCATCTCGGCTCCTCAACTGGGGGCTTGTCCATCTGTCTGCTTATGTTTTCCTCTTACATTTCTAAGACTTTAAAGTTGTTTTTCTTTGAAAAAGAAAACTTACTTTGGAGTGGCTGAGACCTGGAGCAGAGCAGCTGTGAGTTGGAGTCGGGCAGGGATGGTTGTCGTACTGGGGGCTAGCACAGGTGATGAGCGGCTTGCAAGCCCAGGCAGACCACCTGAGGAAGCCCCTGCGCTGATCTACTCCGATGTAATGTTTAAATGCAATCGGTTTATCGAACGGTAATGTTTATCCTTTTAGCATCATGTCTTACTTACTAAGTTATACTATGAATCACTGTAAAGGTAATGTAACATTTTTCTTCTTTATTTCTCAATTTTGTATCTGACATTTGTATCTAGGCGCTTTGAACGCGAGATGGCACCATGAGGGGCGACACTGTAAACTTTTCATTGTATTCTTGTACTTGCGTACACATGACAATAAACACAATTCCAATTCTAAAGAGCACTTAGAGAACTTGGACATCGTCCTTAGATGTTTCTCCCAGGCAGGCAAACACCTTAGAAGGGAAACGTGTGTGTTCCAGGCACCCCAAGTGACCTACTAAACAAAAAACCAAAAGAACTGCAGATGCTATAAATCAGGAACAAAAACAGAAGTTGCTGGAAAAGCGTTAATGTTTTGGGTCCGGTGACCCTTCCTCAGAATTGGTGGTAGCTGGGAAAATGTCAGTTTATATGCAGAAAATAGGAGGGGGGCGGGGTAGGGAGTAAACAACAGACGAGAGCCTAAAGAGAGAGAAGAGCAGTTGGACAGATAAAGGATTTGATAACGATCCAGCTGGGAGGGTGAATAGTTGTTAATGGACACTGTTAGTGACTAACAACAGGGGGTGTGTAATGGCAGGCTATGTGGTAACAAGGCCTGGTGTGTGGGGTAGAGGGTAAGACGTAAGACATGGGAGAGTTTAGGCCCCAAAATTATTCAACTCTATTTTGAGTCCAGCTGCAGGGTCCCCAAGCGGAAAATGAGGTATTATTCTTCCAGCTTGCATGGAGCTTCACTGGAACACTGCAGCGAGACACAGATGTTGGCCAGGGAACAGGGTGGTGTTGAAGTGGCAGGCAACAGGTATCTCAGGGTCTTTTTTGTGAGCAGAACGTAGATGTTCTGTGAAACAATCACCCAGTCTAGATGCCATTTCTGCCACCTCCCGCGAGATGCCACCACCAGATACATATTCCCCTCCCCTCCCTTGTCTGCCTTCCGCAGGGATTGTTCCCTCTGGGACACCCTGGTCCACACTTCCTTCACCCCCAACACCCCCACAGCACCTTCCCCTGTAACTGACGAAGGTGCAATACCTGCCCATTTACCTCCTCCCTCCCCAGTATCCAAGGTCCCAAACATACCTTCCAGGTGAAGCAACACTTCACCTGCACTTCCCAGAATCTAGTCTACTGTATTTGCTGTTCACAATGTGGTGTCTTCTACATTGGGGAAATGAAGTGTAGATGCTGCCTGACCTGCTGAGCTTTTCCAGTAACTTCTGTTTTTGACCCCCAGTGACCTATTTAGGCTACAGAGTCGACAACACTGGATTACATCTGTTGGAAGATAAAGTGAGGGCAATCAAAAGTGCTCCACTCTGACATCTGTACCGGAGCTTAGGTCTTTCCTTGGGTTGATGAATTTTTATGGAAAGTTCATAAATAACCCGGCCTCCATCCTGGCACCCTGTCAACTGCTATTGAAAAAGGAGCAGCCTTGCAAATGGCGTTGTAGCCAAGTAGCCGCCTTTAGGGAAGAGAAGGAGCAGCAATCATGGACTAAGGTGTTGGCACACTATGATCAATAGCAAGATCTGGCGCTGACATGCGATGCCTCCCCATATGGTACTGGCGTAGTCTTGGCTCACAAATTGTCCAGTTGTGTATTCATCTCAGACTTTGGCTGATGCAGACTGCAAATATGCCCAATAGAAGAGGAAGGTTTGGCAGTCATCTTTGGTGTGAGGAAGTTCCCCCAATACCATTACAGGCATAAATTTGCAATAACAACAGACCACAAACCCCTGTGAGGGCTACTCAAAGAGGTTAATGCCATGCCACCCATAGCTTCAGGTTGAATTCAGCAGTAGGCTCTCATTCTAAGTGTGTACAATTACAAGTTAAAACACCATCCGAGAGGCTAAGCAGCAAATGCGGATGCCTTGAGCAGTGTTCCGCTGGCAGATACTCCACCAGTGGTGCCGCCACTGGAAGTGTCTGTTCTGGGTGCAAACTGCCTGGAGATGCTTCCCTGTCACCGCTGACAATATCAGATTGTGGATGCAAAACGATCTCATCCTGGCAAAACTAAAACAGCTGGTGGTAATGGGGAGAATGAAACCTTTCAGGACCTTGCGAGACTGTATCACCATAGAGGGCAGCATTTTATTCTGAGGAGCAGGAGTGATTGTCCAAAACAAAGGTCACCACCAGTTACTGGCTGAACTCCACCAGGGTCATCCAGGCGTATCCATAATGAAGATGTTGGCGAGAAGTTATGTCTGGTGGTCAGGATTGGACGCTGACATAGCTGCGTTGGTGGGGCAGTGCCCAGAGTGCCAATGAGGATAAAAATTACTGCCAAAAGCTCACCCACATTCATTGAAATGGCTGGGAAAACTCTGGATTCAGTTACACGATGGCTATGCCAGCCCGTTCATGGGCGCAATGTTCTTAGTCATTATGAATGTCCATTCAAAGTGGTTGAACGTGTATAGAGTTCATTCGTCAAATATGAGGACAATGATAGAAAAGCTGCGAGCAATTTTTACAATACATGGGCTCCTGGAAGTGTTGGTCACAGAAAACAGGCCATCATTTACCAGCAGGGAATTCAAGTGTTTTCTTAAGTTGAATGGCATTCAGCAGAAAAGGACAGCTCATGCCATCCATCATCCAGTGGTGTGGCAGAAAGAGTAGTCTAACGCCAGGTACAAGACTCCTCTAAGTGAGAGGGATAGTTTACTTCAGGGGGACGAAGCTTGGTGCCGAACCCACGGAAATGGCCCTGCGTAGTTAGGACGTGGTTGATGTGAGATCAGGTCCTGTGACGTACAAAGTTCAGGTTGGTGAGGCGGTCCTGAACAAGCCTGTGGACTAAATGAAAGCTGCAAACTTGCAAATGGGGCCGGAGCAGAACATACTCACCCCCTCAAAACAGCTGGAAAGGCTGTTGGAACCCATGGAGTCTCCCCTTCTTTCTGGCGTCGAAGAAGCATCGGGGTCTGAGGAGATTCAGTGTCAGCAATGCCATTCAACATCAAGGGGAGATGGTTAAGGTTATCTCTTGCTGGAGATGGGTCATTCTCTGACACACACTGCTTTAGTCTCCTTAATGCTACACTTGGTCAAAAGGTGTCTTGCTATTAAATCACTCTAATACCACCACATTTATAAGTGTTGTTGGCAATGCAATGCTTTGGTCCATACAATGCATATTTGTGGGGTAAAGTGACAAGGTAGCTGATTTTTCAGTACGAAATTTGAAAATCAGTCTAAAAATATTTGGTTCCATTAGCCAGTGAATATACAGCACTAGCAACAAGTAATTGTTTTTTTGGGGGAAACTTCAACAATGACATTCAACTACAACTATTGAAATTAGCACTGCCATGGATATGACATACCAACATTACAAAATAATAAAGTCTCAAACACAGTCGTAATGGGCAAAAGTGAACCAACAGTTTCATCACCTGGATAATGATTCGTAATTAATCTTTGCTGCATCAGATCTTGGCTGGATGCAGGCCATATTCTTGTTGAAACTGACAGAAAGCAATAATCCTCTCCCAGCAGTTCAACGGTTAGCACTGCTGCCTCACAGCGCCAGGGATCCAGGTTTGATTCCAGCCTCAGACAACTGTCTGTGTCAAGTTTGCATATTCTCCCTGTATCTGCCCGAGTTTCCTTCGCGGGCTCTGGTTTCCTCCCACAGTCCAAAGATGCGCAGGGTAGGTGGACTGACTACGCTAAATTGCCCATAGTATCTAGGGTGGGAAATGCAAGGGTAGGGTACGGGGTAGGTCTGGGTGGGATGCTCTGAGGAGGATCGATGTGGACTCAATGGACCGAATTGTCTGCTTCCACACTGTAATGATTCTCTGAATACACCCATCTTTAAGCTCATCGAAATATTTGCTCAGTTGTCTGCATTAATCATTTTCTATTACTTATTTGAAACCTTATGCAAATGCTATTAACTTTGATTGTTATAACAGTTATTCTATTTTTTTTTAATATATAGTATTTGCTGAAAAACATTTGTTCATGCAGCCTAAAATCAATTGTATTGAAATCTATAATATTTCATATATCAAACTAAACACATTCTTCACAAGCTTACGATATTAATCTGGGATACGGTAGTGGGGCTGGGTCTGCATGGGATGCTCTTCAAAGGGTCGGTGCAGACTCAATAGGCCAATTGGTCTTCTTCCTCACTATAGGGGTTCTATGATTCTAATTGATATATCATACTGAGATATTGAATTTCCTCAGCGAGATCAGGGAAAGGGTGGCAACTTTGCCAGTGATCTAATGTATTGACAAGAAAAATTGATGGTGTTCTTGTTGATTTACTTAGCTGTGTTGAACTAATAGCATTGTCGTCTTTAAATTTATTTTAACCAACCACATTAGTATATAGTTGTGTGAAAAATGAACATGGTTCCACAATTTCAGAATTTTCAAATTCAAACTCAAAGCATTCTTCCTACAACCTAACACTTCAAAAATGTAATCAATGTAGGCGAAATATCAGAACAATTGTCTAACACAATCAAAACAGAGTGATACACAGACAGATGGGCAAGAGCAGGTTGCTTTCATGCCTCACTAAAAACTGGCAGACTGGCAATCCATTGTTAACTAATTGAGTTGTGATCGTTGTAAATTAAGAAAGGAAATATATGGAAATGTGTCAAACAGTTGATTAACAAAGTGGGGCATCATCTCAGTTTGATTTACGTTTTTGCCACTAGGCAACAGAAAAAGATAATTACAACATGACAAATAAACTCTTCAGTTACGAGATCTCACACTTCAGTACAACACGTCTGCCATCTCTCACTGCAAACCTTCATATAGCCTAACTTACAACTGCTGAAGCATAGATTTAAATAATCAGTGACTTTCAATGACTTCTTTACTTATATTCAAACAATTTTAACTTTTACACATCAAAATGCACAGAATGGGAATGAACACAAGCTTAAAATTCCAAAAAGAAAACTCAACAGATTATTATTCCCTGCGGGTACGTTTCCTTCAACGGACGGCAATCACCCTTTGTGTCTTGTAGCCTTGGCCTCTGCTGGTGATACTTCCAAAACATAGCATCAACCCTGCTACTCCCTCCACACCCGCAACACCCACTTCACCCACCTCATCCCATTGGCAAGTGAATCACTCTCAGTATATGACTATCTCAGCAGCAGTAGCAGCCTTTTGGGACCTTCTTCATATTTATGCTGCCCATACAAAAACATCCACAGCCTTTATTTTGTTTCTCTCTGTGGAGAATTGGTGAGCTTCTGAATTCAAAAGGGGCAGGGTTTTAGCTTGTGCACAAAGTTTTACTGTCTGGTTTGCTGATGCTTCAAAACACGATCAATTTGCAGCAACTTTTGAGCAAACAGGCTTAAAATGAACATCATAATTTACAAGACTGTTAGAAATAAAAGTAGGAGACAACAATTGATCTATGAACATGCAATGTCCTTCAACAGGATCATGGTTATCCTTCTACCTCAACTCTCCCATCCTGCATGATCTTCATATCTTTTGATTCTTAGTATTTGAAAATCTGTCTTGTCTTTGACTTCGGTACTGTTTTTAAATTTATTCATGGCTGCAGATTCTGTTAGTAAGGCCAGCATTTATTTCCCTTGAGAAGGTGCTGATAAGTTGTGTTTCTGAATCACTGCAGTCCAGCTGGCGTACAGTACACTCACAAAAGACAGAAAGGAAGATATTCCAGGACTTTGACCCACTGACTGTAAAGGAATGGTGATAAGTTTGAGTCAAGATGGTATGCAGCTTGGAGCGGAACTTGCACATGGTGTTATTCCCATAGCCTTCTAGGTGGTAGATGTTATGGGTAATGAAGTAGAGGAGCTTGGTGAGACCACATCAGGAATACTCTGCATAGTTTTGACCTCCATATCTCGGGTAATATCTTGTTGCCATGTAGTGCAACAAAAGATTCAACAGAGTTGTTCTGGGATGGCGGACAGTCTCCTTTGAGGAGAGTTTGGGTAAATTTGGGCCTGCATTCTCCAAATATTTCATAAGTTTAAATGAAATCACCTCACATTCTTTGAAACTTTGGAAACTGAAGGAGCCTAGGCAAATTGAAGAAATGCATCGTATAGATGGTACACACTTTGTAACAGTGCTATGGAGTGAATGCTTAAGGTAGTGGATAGGATGTCAATCAAGTGAGCTTCTTTTTCTGGATGATGTTCAAAACATAAATACATATTATAATCTCACTGTGTTGACGGTGGAGGCAATGAAATTTTAAGGTGGTGGATGTTAATTCATAGCAATTGAACATTGCAGGAGCAACGTTATTCAGAGGCAGTATTCCATCACATTTGTGACATGCTTTGAACATAGGAGACAGATTTTGGGGTGTTAGGCATGATAGTTTCCACAAAATTCCATCTTTGGTCTGCTATCAGCCACAATGTTTTTATGGCTGCTCTTAGCTCAATTTCTGGTTAATTGTAAGCCCAGGATGTTAATAGTAGGGTATTCAGTGATGGTAAAACTGTTGAATGTCAAGAGGAGGTGGTCAGCTTCTTCTTGTTGAAGATAGCCATTGCCTTGCACCTATATGTTACTTATACGAAACTGCTGAAGATGACTGGGCCTAGGAAACTATCGAGGAATTCCTGTAACAATGTCTTGGGGTTGAGATAGTTGGTGTCCAATATCCACGACCATCTTCTTATCAGCTAGATCAGACTCCACAGCAATGATGAGTTTTCCTCTCTATTCTCTACATACTTTTAACTTTGCTAAGGCTTTTGCCTGCCAAACTTGGGCAAAAGCTGTTTTGATATGAAGCACAGTCACTCTCTACTCACTTCTGATATGCAACTCTTTTGGCCATTTTCAGACTAAGGTCTGGAGTTGTTGGTGCGATCAGAACCCAAATTCAGCATCTGTGAACAGGTTATTGTTGACTAATTGCTATTTGACTGCACCTTCAATGAAATCTTCCATGGCTTTGCAGATGATTGAGTAGAGTGATGGTGCACAACTTGTCCAAGCTGGACAGGTCCTGCATCTCGTGGACAAGACATACATTGCTGATTATCCACATTCTCAATTAAATATCAGCATTGTTAACTGTACTGGGAAAAAAGCTTTTCCAGTGACACATTTGTTCTGCAGCACAGGTCTTTAACATTGAAAGTAAGAATGTGGTGATATATTTCCCATTTTCCTCAATAAATGCAGCTCCAATAACGGTCAGAGACCATCTAAGATAATACGACCCATTTGATTCACACCTCAACCTGATATATTCTTGGTGTCCGAGCGATGAAGGATAGAGCTGGTTAAAAAGTGAAACACCTCGCCCTATAATCTGTTAAAAAGGAGTGTGAAAGTGGTGTAACCTGCCTTTCAGCAACTTCTAGTGATTAAATGAAATAAATCCTTGACACTCACTTTACAATCAACAAGTAACAATTTATTTATCTAACGCGAACAGTGAACAAATTAACTAAACTATTAACAAACTGAATAAACACCTTTCTAACTACTATTCCCAAATAAAACAAGGTTCTAATGGTATGCTGTTCCAATAAATACAAGTCCCACTTACATAAAATAAAATAAAAAAGAAAAAGAATTTAGTCTCTCAAAACTACAGCCAGGTTACATGTCTTCCAGAATGTTCTGTGCTTTCTCCATCGAATGTTCCGTCAGGAATGCCTTCTCTATCAATTCTTGTGTCAGGAATATTAATTAATGGTGCCATTGGTACCTTTGATTTTAAGGTGGTGCTTTCTCTAAGACCTAAAGGAGTCTGTGAGAGTCAGCGATTCTCTCAAGAGCTGAGAGTTATTAACCCTGGCAGATAGCAATTAGTACTTTTTCCAACTGCCCTCTGCTTTTATACCCACGATGGCATATCAATTTCTTACAATAGGCCTGGTCCTATGTTGTCAAAACCATCAGATTTAAATTTAATTGGTTTTTGGTGTCTAAGTGCCTAGTTCAAATTGATTGGCTAAATTCAAAATCTGTTGTTTTATTAACAAAACA
>NW_025965771.1:109186-112000 GCF_021869965.1 Rhincodon typus | reverse complement strand
CCATCAGCCTACCATGGGGTCCTTATCAAACGCCTTATTGAAGTCCATGTATATGACATCTACAGCCCTTCCCTCATCTATCAACTTTGTCACTTCCTCAAAAAATTCTATCAAGTTGGTAAGACATGACCTTCCCTGCACAAAACCATGCTGCCTATCACTAATAAGCCCATTTTCTTCCAAATGTAATTAGATCCTATCCCTCAGTATCTTCTCCAGCAGCTTCCCCACCACTGACGTCAGGCTCACTGGTCTATAATTACTTGGATTATCCTTGCTACCCTTCTTAAACAAGGGGACAACATTAGCAATTCTCCAGTCCTCCGGGACGTCACCCGTGCTCAAGGATGCTGCAAAGATATCTGTTAAGGCCCCTGCTATTTCCTCTCTCGCTTCCCTCCTTAACCTGCGATAGATCCCATCCGGACCTGGGGACTTGTCCACCCTAATGCCTTTTAGAATACCCAACACTTCCCCCCTCCTTATGCCGACTTGACCTAGAATAATCAAACATCTATCCCTAACCTCAACATCCGTCATGTCCCTCTCCTCGGTGAATACTGACGCAAAGTACTCATTAAGAATCTCACTCATTTTCTCTGACTCCTCACATAACTTCCCTCCTTTGTCATTGAGTGGGCCAACCCTTTCTCCAGTTACCCTCTTGCTCCTTGTGTATGAATAAACGGCTTTGGGATTTTCTTTAACCCTGTTTGCTAAAGATATTTCATGACCCCTTTTAGCCTTCTTAATTCCTCCTTTCAGATTGGTCCTACTTTCCCGATATTCTTCCAAAGCTTTGTCTGTTTTCAGTCGCCTAGACCTTATGTATGCTTCCTTTTTCCTCTTTGCGAGCCTCACAATTTCACCTGTCATCCATGGTTCCCTAATCTTGCTTTTTCTATCCCTCATTTTCACAGGGACATGTCTGTCCTGCACTCTAATCAACCTCTCTTTAAAAGCCTCCCACATATCAAATGTGGATTTACCCTCAAACAGCTGCTCCCAATCCACATTCCCCAGCTACTGCCGAATCTTGCTGTAGTTGGCCTTCCCCCAATTTAGCACTCTTCCTTTAGGACCACTCTCGTCTTTGTCCATCAGTATTCTAAAACTTACGGAATTGTGATCGCTATTCCCAAAGTAATCCCCTACTGAAACTTCAACCACCTGGCCGGGCTCATTCCCCAACACCAGGTTCAGTATGGCCCCTTCCCGAGTTGGACTATTTACATAAGGCTCTACAAAACCCTCCTGGATGCTTCTTACGAATTCTGCTCCATCTAAACCCCTAACACTGAGTGAATCCCAGTCAATATTGGGAAAATTAAAATCTCCCATCACCACCACCCTGTTCCTCCTACATCTTTCCATAATCTGTCTACATATTTGTACCTCTATCTCACGCTCGCTGTTGTGAGGTCTGTAGTACAGCCCCAACATTGTTACTGCACCCTTCCTATTTCTGAGCTCTGCCCATATTGCCTCACTGCTCGAGTTCTCCATAGTGCCCTCCTTCAGCACAGCTGTGATATCCTCTTTGACCAGTAATGCAACTCCTCCACCCCTTTAACCTCCCTCTCTATCCCGCCTGAAGCATCTATATCCTGGGATATTTAGTTGCCAATCTTTCCCTTCCCTCAACCAAGTCTCAGTAATAGCAATAACATCATACTCCCAGGTACTAATCCAAACCCTAAGTTCATCTGCCTTACCTACTACACTTCTCACACTAAAACAAATGCACCTCAGACCACCTGTCCCTCTGCGTTCATCATCTGCTCTCTGTCTCCTCTTCCCCTTAGTCACACTGACTTCATTATCTAGTTCCTTGCAGGCTTTAGTTACGACCTCCTTACTGTCCACTAACCTCCTCATCTGGTTCCCATCCCCCTGCCACATTAGTTTAAATCCTCCCCAACAGCGTTAGCAAAAGCAGCCCCTAGGACATTGGTTCCAGTCCTGCCCAGGTGTAGACCGTCCGATTTGTAATAGACCCACCTCCCCCAGAACCGGTCCCAATGTCCCAAAAATCTGAACCCCTCCCTCCTGCACCATCTCTCAAGCCACTCATTTATCCTGCCTATTCTTTCATTTCTACTCTGACTGGCACGTGGCACCGGTAGAAATCCAGAGATTACTACCTCTGAGGTCCTACTTTTTAACTTGGCTCCTAACTCCCTAAATTCTGCTTGTAGGACCTCATCCCGTTTATTACCTATATCATTGGTGCCTATAGGCACCACGACAGCTGGCTGTTCACCCTCCCCCTTCCGAATGTCCTGCAGTCGATCTGAGACATCCCTGACCCGTGCACCTGGGAGGCAACATACCATTCGGGAGTCTCGTTTTCGACCACAGAACCACCTATCTACTCCCCTTACAATCGAATCCCCTATGACTATAGCCCTTCCACTCTTTTTCCTGCCCTTCTATACAGCAGGGCCAGCCACGGTGCCATGAACCTGGCTACTGCTGCCTTTCCCTGATGAGCCATTTCCCCCAACAGTATCCAAAACGGTATACCTGTTTTGGAGGGAGATGACCACAGGGGACACCTGCACTGCCTTCCTGCTTTTTCTCTGCCTTTTGGTCACCCATTGCCTTTCTCCCTCAGCAATCCTAATCTGCGGTGTGACCAATTTGCTAAACATGCTATCCACGACTCCCTCAGCATCGCAGATGCTCTGAGTCCATCCGCAGCTCCAGAGCCGTCATGCGGTCTAACAAGAGCTGCAGCTGGACACACTTCCTGCACGTGCAGGGGTCAGGGACATCAGCCACGTCCCTGAGCTCCCACTTTGAGCAAGAGGA
>NW_025965771.1:3524-9186 GCF_021869965.1 Rhincodon typus | reverse complement strand
CTGTACCCCAGTGAGAGTCAGTGTGTGTGTGGGACAGTACCTCAGTGTGAGTCAGTGTGTCTGTGGGACTGGACCCCAATGAGAGTCAGTGTGTGTCAGACTGTACCCCAGTGAGAGTCAGTGTGTGTGCCAGACTGTACCCCAGTGAGAGTCAGTGTGTGTGGGACTGTACCGCCGTGAGAGTCAGTGTGTTTTTTGGGAATGTACCCCAGTGAGACTTAGTGTGTGGCACTGTACCCCAGTGAGTGTCAGTGTGTGTATGGGACCGTACCCCAGTGAGAATCAGTGTGTGTGGGACTGTACCCCAGTGAGAGTCAGTGTGTGTGTGAGACTGTACCCCAGTGAAAGTCAATGTGTGTGTGGGACTGTACCGCAGTGACAGTCAGTGTGTGTGGGACCGTGCCCCAGTGACAGTCAGTGTGTGTGTGGGTCTGTACCCCAGTGAGAGTGTGTGTGTGTGTGTGGGACTGTACCCCAGTGAGAGTCAGTGTGTGTGTGACCCCGTACCCCAGTGAGGGTCAGTGTGTGTGGGACTGTACCCCAGTGAGAGTCAGTGTGTGTGTGGGACTGTGCTCCAGTGAGAGTCTGCGTGTGTGGGACCGTGCCCCATTGAGAGTCTGTGTGTGTGTGGGACTGTACCCCGGTGAGAGTCAGTGTGTGTGGGACTGTACCCCAGTGAGAGTCAGTGTGTGTGGGACTGTACCCCAGTGAGAGTCAGTGTGCGTGTGGGACTGTAAACCAGGGAGAGTAAGTGTGTGTGTGTGTGGGACTGGACCCCAGTGAGAGTCAGTGTGTGTTTGGGACTGGTCTCCAGTGAGAGTCAGTGTGTGTGGGACCGTACCCCAGTGAGAGTCAGTGTGTGTGGGACCGTACCCCAGTGAAAGTCAGTGTGTGTGTGGGACTGTACCCCAG
Source organism: Rhincodon typus (assembly GCF_021869965.1). Lineage (NCBI taxonomy): Eukaryota > Metazoa > Chordata > Chondrichthyes > Orectolobiformes > Rhincodontidae > Rhincodon > Rhincodon typus. Next base: position 8,274 of record NW_025965771.1, on the reverse strand, counting down.
TGAGAGTGTGTGTGTGTGTGTGTGTGGGACTGGACCCCTGTGAGAGTCAGTGTGTGTTTGGGACTGTACCCCAGTGAGAGTCAGTGTGTGTGTGGGACTGTACCCCAGTGAGAGTCAGTGTGTGTGTGGGACTGTACCCCAGTGAGAATCAGTGTGTGTGTGGGACTGTACCCAAGTGATAGTCAGTGTGTGTGTTGGACTGTACCCCAGTGAGAGTCAGTTTGTGTGGGACCGTACCCCATTGAGAGTCAGTGTGTGTGTGGGACTGTACCCCAGTGAGAGTCAGTGTGTGTGTGGGACTGTACCTCAGTGAGAGTCAATGTGTGTGTGAGACTGTACCTCAGTGAGAGTCAGTGTGTGTGGGACTGTACCCCAGTGAGAGTCAGTGTGTGTGTGGGACTGTACCCCAGTGAGAGTCAGTGTGTGTGGGACTGTACTCGAGGTCCCCACCTCCCCTGCTCCTCTCAGTGATGCTAACTGCCTGTCACTTTGCCCTCATCTCACCTGCTCCTCTTTCTCGTGGAATCGAACAGAGATATTTGTGAGGTCTGGGCATAGCCTAGTAGGCTTCATGACCACTGCATTAATTTGAGCGTATACGGTGTGTTTCAAACTGCACTGTATTGCCTGAGTTGAATGACACTGACCACATGATTGTCTTGGTCTCATTTTGCAGCGCTGGGCTGGATGGATTCCTACAGGTGATTTATTGGTGAATGTGTTAGTAATGTAATGCTATCAATGAAATTGTGTTTGTCACTATCTGGATGCTGCCATCAAGCTACAAAAACATGGTGCCTGCCCCACAAGTGAATAATGTGCTATACGAATTTTAATGCCAGTGTGATGCCAATTATATAGGCCATATGTCCCCTAGACTGGCATGTTATCCCTTTGGCTATGCCCAACATACAAGGTCTTGACTGTTTTGAACCAGCCCATGCTTGGAAATCCCACAGCATTAGATGGGGCTCTGCAATTGGACAGAATTCGCCAAATAACCCTGAGTACATGAAGAATTATAGTGGTTGCCAATTTAGGATTTCCAGTTTGACTTGAAGTGTGGCTCATTTGTGTCAAGGAAACCACATCTAAGTATACTCATGGTGCTGTTCTTTGCTGATAGAAGGAACATACATGTGCACTGCACCTGTTTCAACTCACAAAATAGGTGACAGCTATTCCCTGGTGCATAGAAACGTAGAAGATAGGAGCAGGAGGTGGCCATTCAGCCCTTCGAGCCTGCTGCACCATTCATCACGATCATGGCTGATTGTCCAACTCAACAGCCTAATCCTGCTTTCTCCCCATAACCTTTGATCCCATTTGCCCCAAGTGCTATATCTAGCTGCCTATTGATACATTTTGATGTTTTAGCATCAACAACTTCCTGTTGTAATGAATTCCACAGGCTCACCACTCTCTGGGTGAAGAAATGTCTCCTCATCTCCGTCCTAAATGGTCAATCCCGAATCCTCATACTGTGATCCCTGGTTCTGGACACACCCACCATCGAGACCATCCCCCCTGCATCTACCCTGTCCCGTCCTGTTAGAATTTTATAAGTCTCTATGAGATCCCCCCTCATTCATCTGAACTCCAGCAAAAACAATCCCAACCTAGTCAATCTCTCCTCATACATCAGACCCGCCATTCCTGGAATCAGCCTGGTAAACCTTCACTGCACTCCCTCAAGAGCAAGAGGATCCTTGCTCAGAAAAGGAGACCAAAGCTGCACACAATATTCCAGGTTCATTTCTCAGGATAGTGCCCTGACCAATCCAAGTCAACCTACCTTGTATAAACTTTAAATCCAACTTTTCAGTTAACTGTCTGTCATCTGTAATTAGTGCATTGTCCATAGCAGCATCTCAGCCAACAAATCCATTTGCCAACAACCTGGAAGCGGTTTAACCTGACAGTGAACACATCTCAGGAAAAGGAGTAAAGGTTGAGAAGATGTGACGTTCATGGTGAGCTTAGCCAGTGTAGGAATTGAACCTGTGCTGTTGGCATCATACTGTTTACAAACCAGCCATCCAGCTCACTGAGCTAACCAATCCTGTGTGGGACTGTATTGAATGCCTTCTGAAAGTCCAAATAAACCATGGACACTGGCTCCCCCAATCAACTCTGCTTGTTATATCCTGGAAGAATTCCAATAGATTTGTCAAGGATGATTTCCCTTTCATAAATCCATGCTGACTCTGTCACTGTTTTCCAAATGCTCAGCCACTGAATCTGTTTTTATAATGGACTCTTACATTTTCCCCACTACTAGACAGGCTTATTGGTCTATAATTCCTAGTTTTCTCTTTGCCTCCTTTTTTCTAAATAAAGGGGTCACCTTAACAATCCTCCAGTCCATAGGAATCCTATAGAGTCTTGGAAGATGACAAAAAATGCATCGACTCTTTCACCTCCTGAAGTATCTGAGACGTGGATTATCAAACCCTGGGGATTTATCAGCCTTCAATCCCATCAATTTCCCCAACAACATTTCTTTACTAATGCTGATTTCCTTCAGTTCCTCTCTCTCTCTCTCTCACTAAACCCTATTTTCCCCAACATTTCTAGGATGCTATTTATATCCTCCTTTGTGAAGACAGACCCAAAGTGTATATTTAGTTTGTCAGCCATTTGTTTGTTCCCCATTATAAATTCCCCTGTTTCAGGCCTTACTCACCATTTTCTCTTCACAAATCTATAGACAGTTTGTATGTTCCCCAAAAGATTACTCTCATAATCTATTCCCATCCCCCTCCCCCAGTCAATCCCTCTGTCCTCCTTTGCTGAAATCTTAACTGCTCACAATCCTCAAATCTGCTGATCTTTTTGGTCAGTTTGTATGTCCCTTCCTTGGATCTAATACTATCCCTTGTTAGCCGTGGTCAGGCCACCTTTCCCATTTTATTTTTGCACCAGACAGGAATGAACAGTTATTGCATTTCTTCCATACACTCTTCCAAAGTTTGGCATTTCCTTTCCACCATCATCCCTTTAAGTCATATTCCCCAGTTTGTTATAGACAGCTCATGCCCCATACCATCGTAGTTTCCTCAATTGAGATTCAGGACCCTAGTCACAGAATCAACTATGCCCCTCTTCATCTTGATGGAGAAGGAAATCTACCATATTATGGTCACTCTTCCCCAAGGGATCTCACACATCTGGACTGCCAATTATTCCTTTCTCATTACATATTACCAAGTCTAGGATGGCCTGTTCTCCAGTTGGTTCCTCAACATATTGGTCCAGGAAGCAATGTAAACTCTCGGAATTCCTTGTCTACGCTATTGTTGCTGATTTGATTTCCCCAATCTATATGCGACTGAAGTCACCCATAATTGCAGCTGTATAGTTATTGCACAAGTCTCTAATTTGCTGCTTAATGACTTCCCCAACCTCACCCCTATAGTTTGAGGGTCTATATATAACCCCCACTATCATTTTCTGTCCCTTGAGGTTTCTAAGCTCCACCCATACAGATTCCACTTCCCTAGAGTTAATATACCTTCCTCACTATTACCTTAATGTCATCTTTAGCCAGCAAGGCTACCCACTTCCATTAATCAAGGGCTATGTGGAGAAAGGAAGAGTATAGCATTGAGAAAAAGGATCAGCCCTGATCATAGTAAAAATTGGAGCAGACACAATGGGCTGAATTGCCAACTCCTGTTCAAGTTTCAATGACACCTTCCATCACTTTCCGGATGATCGAGAGGAGACTGATGGGACGGTAATTGCTGGGTTGGATTTGTCCTGCTTTTTGTGTACAGGACATACCTGGGCAATTTTCCACATTGTTGGGTGGATACCAGTGCTGTAACTGCGCTGGAATGGCTTGGGTAAGGGAGTGGCAAGTTCTGGAGCACATGTCTTCAGTATTATCGCAGGAATGTTGTCAGGGCCCGTAGCCTTTGCAGAATCCAGTGGCTCCAACTGTTTCTTGATAACACATGGAGTGAATCGAATTGGCTGAAGACTGGTATCTGTGATGCTGGGGACCACTGGAGGAGGCCAAGATGGATCATCCACTCGGCACTTCTGGCTGAAGATTGCTGCGAATGCTTCAGCCTTATCTTTTGCACTGATGTGCTGGGCTCTTCCATCATTGAGGATGGGGATATTTGTGGAGCCTCCTCCTCTAGTGAGTTGTTTAATTGTCCACCACCATTCACAACTGGATGTGGCAGGACTGCAGAGCTTAGATCTGATCCATTGGTTGTGGGATTGCTTAGCTCTGTCTCAGCCTTATAGAATCGTAAAATCATACTGTACAGAAGAGGCCTTTCAACTCATTGAGTCTGTACTACCAAACCTCTGCTAAGTCTACACTAGTCCCACTTTCCCACACTAGGCCCATAGCCTTGAATGTTATGACATTTCAAGTGCTCACCTAAGTACTTTTTAAAGGCTGTGAGGTTTCCTGCCTCAATTTTCCAGAAGAAATCAACCTGAGCTGGTAAGGGATGACATCAATACAGTACTGAAGAGAGGATCGTTGGTCATAGGATCAAAGTGTCAAACCCGTTTGTGGGAGCTAAGAAACAGCAAGGGGCAGTAAGTATTGGTGAGAGTTATTTATAGGACAACAAACTGTCAAACAAATGTTGATATGGAGATGCCAGTGTTGGACTGGGGTGGACAAGGTCAGAAATCACATGACACCCTGTTTGGCGACACACACATGCAAACACACACAAACACACTCTCACCATCACACACATACACTCTATCTCTCTCTCCA
>NW_025965771.1:302-3514 GCF_021869965.1 Rhincodon typus | reverse complement strand
CTCTCACCATCACACACATACACTCTACCTCTCTCTCCATCACACACGCACACACACACACACGCAAACACACTCTCTCCATCACACACATACACTCTATCTCTCTCTCCATCACACACATGCAAACACACATAAACACACACTCTCACCATCACACTCTCTCTCTCCCACACACACATAATACTCTGTCTCTCTCTCTCTCCTGCATACACACACACACACACTCCCACCCTTCACACACAGACTCACTCTCTCTCCCACCCCCCAGCCCCACACACATACACGCGCAAACACTCTCTCTCCATCACACATATACACTCTATCTCTCTCCCACACACACAAACACACTCTCTCTCTCCGTCACACCCACACACAAACATATACTCTCTCTCCATCACACACATACACTCTATCTCTCACTCTCTCTCACACACACACACACGCAAACACACTCTCTCTCCATCACACACATACAGTCTATCTCTCTCCCACACACACACATAATATTGTGTCTCTCTCTCTCTCCTGCATACACACACACATTCTCCCCCCCTTCACACACAGCTTCACTCTCTCTCCCTCCCCACTGCCCCCCACACACATGTAAACACACTCTCTCTCTCCATCACACACATACACTCTATCTCTCTCCCACACACACACATACTCGTCTCTCTCTCTCCCACATACACACACATACTCTTGCCCCCTTCACACACAGACTCACTCCCTCTCCCTCCCTACCTCCCTGCCACACACAGACACAGACACACACACAAGTGAATCTATGGGATGAATTTGTATTTGTAGATACGTTCTATTTTGTTCGAAAAGCACACAATATATAGATAGTCAGTCAATGTGGTATTTTATAAATTCCTACTTTAGAAATAAAACCAGCCTGACTCCAAACTAAAACACAAACAGATTCTAAACAAGACCTCACATCTAATATAGGTAACACAGTGTGGAGCTGGGGGGACACAACAGGCCAGGCAGCATCAGAGGAACAGGAAATGTTGACATTTTGGGTCTGAAGAAGGGTCCTGACCTGAAACGTCAACTTTCCTGCTCCTCTGATGCTGCCTGGCCTGCTGAGCTCCTCCAGCTCTATACTGTGTTATCTCTGATTCCAGCATCTGCAGTTCCTACTATCTCACATCTAACATGCATTGTCTGACCCAAAATGTCACCGCTTGACACTTATAAAACCTCTAGTTCTCTCAGGACAGTGACTTGAAAGGAATTTGGGGATTTACATACACATATTAATCAATTAAAACTTCTGATTAAAGATTTAACAGCATCTTAGGTTTGTTCAATACATCCTCATCAGTGATGTGACCCTTTCATCTTTTACTTATAAATTCTGTGTTCTGTGTGTTTCTTTCTCACTTCACCTGAGCAAGGAGCTGAGCTCAAATAGCTTGTGTTTTCAAATAAACCTGTTGAACTATAACCTGGTGTCATGTGATTTCTGACTTTGTACAAATGTTGGGCACTCTATAAAGCTGGAAATTAGAATTGCATGTAATATTGGTGATCCGTTAATGACGAGAGAATTCAACTACATCTCTTGCATTTCCCATACTTCTGCCCTCACATCCCCTCCCCACAACAAAAATAAAGACAGAGTCCCCTTTGTCCTCACATACCACCCCACCAACCTCCACATCCAATGTATCATTCTCCGCCACTTCCGCCACCTACAATCCAACCCCACGACCAAAAATATCTTTCCCTCCCCACCTCTATCTGCCTTTCATAGAGACCGCTCTCTCCGCGACTCCCTCGTCCGCTCCATGCTCCCCACTAACCCCACCACCCCCAGCACCTTTCCCTGCAACAGCAGGAAGTGCTACACCTGCCCCTTCACCCCCCCCACCCCTCACCTCCATCCCAGGACCCGAAAAAACCTTCCACATCAGACAGAAGTTCACCTGCACATCCGTCAATGTGGTCTACTGCATCCGCTGTTCCCGACGTGGCTTCCTCTACATCGGTGAGACCAAGTGGAGGCTTGGGGACCATTTCGTGGAGGACCTACGCTCGGTTTGCGACAAACGACATCACCTTCCAGTCGCGAACCATTTCAACTCCCCCTCCCACTCCCTCGGTGACATGTCTATCCTGGGCTTCCTCCAGTGTCACAATGACGCCACCCACAAACTGGAGGAGCAGCACCTCATATTCCGCCTCAGGAGCCTACAGCCTGATGGTCTCAATGTGGAATTCACCAGTTTCAAAATCTCCCCACCCCTGGCCTCATCCCATGACCAACCCTCCCTCCCATCCCTGCCTCCTTGATTCAGTGGCAGACTTCAAAGCCTAGGAATATCTAAAGTATAAGCAGAGGATGGCTGTTGGACAATCAAGCCCACTCCCCCGTTCAGTATTAATATGGCTGATTGTCAATCTCAACCCTATACCCCCTACTCTCTCCCAATACACTGAGACCTTTAGCTTCTATCACTCTATCAGTTTCTTTCTTAAGTATATTCATTAACTGACTGCACAGCTTTTTCTGATAAAGAATTCCACTGGTTGGCACCAGTGCTGGGCAAGAAGAAAGCTGTTCTGCTGCAATGGGCTTCACTTGAACCAGCGAGCTGGCAAATCAAATAAGTTTCTGAGGAACAGATTGGGAGACAGATTGTGGAAAGGTGCAGAAGTAATAGGGTTGTTGTCATGGGCGACTTCAACTCCCCTAATATAGACTGGAACCTCCTAAGTGCAAATAGGTTGGATGGAACAGATTTTGTCAAGTGTGTCCAGGAAGGATTTCTGACTCAATATGTAGATAGGCCGACTAGAGGGGAGGCCATATTGGATTTGGTACTTGGCAATGAACCAGGCCCGGTGTCAGATCTCTCAGTGGGAGGGCATTTCGGTGATAGTGATCATAACTCCCTGACCTTTACTATAGTCATGGAGAGGGCTAGGAGCAGACGGTGTGGGAAAGTATTTAATTGGGGGAGGGGGAATTACAATGCTATTAGGCAAGAACTGCGGGGCATGAATTGGGAACAGATGTTCTCAGGGAAATGCACGACAGAAATGTGGAGGTTGTTTAGGGAGCAGTTGTGATGAGTACTGGATAGGTTTGTCACACTGAGGCAAGGAAAGGATGGTAAGGTGAAGGAACCTTGGATGACAAGACATGCGGAACATCTAGTCAAGAGGAAGAAGGAAGCTTACTTAAGGTTGAGGAA
>NW_025965771.1:0-202 GCF_021869965.1 Rhincodon typus | reverse complement strand
CAGATGCTGCCAGACCTGCTGAACTTCTCCAGCAACTTTGTTTTTGTCAGCCGATGGCAGGTTGGTTAGGAAATTAAAAATGTTTGGAATTCATGGGTTCTTGGCAGCATGGATTAAAAGTTGGCTAAAAGATAAGAAACAGAGGATAAGTATGGAGGGTCAATTCTCAGACTGGAGATGAGTTGAAAGTGGTTTTCCTCAG
>NW_025965770.1:109614-113000 GCF_021869965.1 Rhincodon typus | reverse complement strand
ATTAATGGTTCTTTCCCCTACCTGTTGCAGTTCTGATGTCATTGTCGACTTTGTCCCTCCTAGCGAAATCACTGTCCCATTCGGTCTGTCTCCAGGAGGACTGAGCGCAGACTTGGAATTGGTCTTGTGGGGACTAGTCAACACTAGACAGGAGCAGACATGGGACACTAAAGAGTTAAACTTTCAGAGAAAACAGCACAAGAGGGCACAGTACAAAAGGGGAGACAAACGAAGATTCACATTAGTGGAAGAAACCTAAAATGACCTGCCCACTGCAACTATTTGCATCGGAGAACACAAGCTATAACATGCTGTTATTACAAAGTCAATTAATTTTGGCTAGATTACCCTCAGAGTAACGGGCGAACAGTTCTGGTCTCCACAATATCAAGAGTCTAGACTGAAGAGTGACCTGATACAGGTCTTCAAAATTATGGAAGGGTAGAATTAGTACAGGGAAGATGTTCCCACACTGAAAAGGGGAAAAGTAGGCAGTATAGGTTTTCTTGTAATTACAAGTATGTATCTATGATTAAAAAATGCATGTTTGGATAGATGTACTTACCATTAGAAGGATAATACCATTATAATGGATAATATCATCATGTATATTCGTATGAGGTCTGGATAGTACAGCCATTGTGTACTAGCCAAGAACATAGATTATGGGAACACTGCTGGGTAGAGATATAGGTGAGCCAATGTGTAACCTTTTGACTATTATCTGTAGAAACAGTTGATTGAAAGCTTGTTATTTGTAAAAACAGTATAACATATCAGTTTTGCAATAAAGATTTGAGCTGTATACCACTCTTGGATGTGTACATCTTCCATGAACAGATGTTTGAACAAAGAACCTTGAGTCCTTTCTGGTCTAAGAGGAAATAAAGGGTTAAACTCGCCATTTCACACTCGCTGGGGACAACAGGGCTACTTAGAGTGAAGAAAAGATTGTTACTGAGAAATCCAATCGGGAATTCGGGAAATAAAAATCCTCTTTAGCTAATGAGTGATGAGAAAGTGCAGCAAAATACCCTGTGGAGTAGTTACAAGCGAATGAACAGAAGGAGGTCAGTTATTGGCAGGCAGCCATTTGTAAGAATTTCATGTCAATCTCAATTCAATTCCTGCATTTCCCCACCAGCACCTCCCGAAGGTGAATAACATGGAAGCATTTAAAGGGGGGTGCAAGGGGAGAGGAGAGAAACATGAGGTTTTAGTAACAGGGTGAGATCGTGAGGTCGGAGGCAGAGGACGGTAATATATGGCCTGTTTTATGCGCAGCAAATCCTGTGTGTGACATTACGCAGCTATTCTGCAAAGTCACTTCACCAGAGAATGACCTTTCACATCTGATTGTTGGCATTGAACTCTCAAAAGTTCAACTGCAAATGGTTCTCACCCCACCACCCCAATTCAAGTCGAGATTGTGAGTCCTTTAACTGGGCCTGGTGTTTTCTCATTGAAGAAGTCGGGAGATGATGCTTTGGCTCATGTAACCAATTGCGCTCTCCCACTCTAGCCACTACTATTTGTTGTTTGGTTTCTGGGATCTCTGAATAGGAGCATACAGTCATCGTCCGACTGAGAAAGCCTCAAAAACAAAAAGCCGCAGTTCAAGTTGTGGGTAACTGTTGGCATTGTACCAACAACAACTCAGAGGCAGCTGAGTAGCGCCCGGAATAGGGTGCTTTCTCCGATCCTTCTGATCGCGTTGTGTTGGAATTCGGTGAGGGTGGAGTCATGGGGTATGAGGGAACTATGGTGAACGGTGAGACCAAGAGGCCACCTCCTTGGCAATGAGATGGCAGGAGTAACAGAATCAGGAATGAAACTTGGGGAGAAAGTTGGAACAGAGCTGGGTGTTCAGCCACAATCATATTGAATGGCAGAGCAGGCTGGAAGGGCCGAATGGCCAACTCTTGCTCCTATTTTCTTTGTAACTTGTAAATAGAAGAAAAAAAAATACAGGGGAAAGAAAGATTGGATGAAGAGTAAAAATGAAGAGAAAATATTAACATGTGCTACTCTTACAGAGTAGTACTGATGTGGGTTATTTAAACTTTATTTGTTTTCTAAACTAACCTGTTCAGACATTCATAGAATCCCTACAGTGTGGAAACAGGCCCTTCAGCCCAACAAGTACACACCGACCCTTGGAGCATCCCACCCAGATCCATCCCCCTATAACCCACATCCCTGGGCACTATGGGCAATTTAGCATGGCAAATCCACCTAAGCCTGCACACTTCAGCATGGCCAATCCGCCCTAACCTGTACATCTTTGGACTGTGGGAGGAAACCGGAGCACCCGGAGGAAACCCACACAGACATGGGGAGAATGTGCAAACTCCACACAGACAGTCGCCCGAGGGTGAAATCAAACCCAGGTCCCTGGGGTTGTGAGGCAGCAGTGCTAACCACCGAGCCACCATGATAAACCTCTGGGTCAGGGGAGGTTTGAACCTGGGCCTTCTGGCCCTGACATAGGGACACTACCACGCAATTCAAAACTCCATTAAACACTAATTAGCACAGAATTGTCAGAGTGCAAAAGTAGGCCATTCAGCCCATTGTGTCTGCCTAGTGCCAATTCCCTGCTTCTTCTCCACATCCCCACACACCATGACTATCCAAATAGCCATCCACTGCCCTTCTTAAATGCGTCAATTGAACGTGTCTCCAGTACATTTCCTGGCAGTGCACTCCAAACCCTAACCATTCACTGCATGGAAAAGATTATTCTCACATCACCCTTGTTTCATTTGCACATCACATGCCCCTCTCGTTCTTGTTTCTTTTAAGAACGGGAACTGCATTTCCCTACCTACTTTATCCAGCCCACTCGTGATTTCGAAAACCTCTATCAAATCTCCTCTCTTCTATCCCAGGAGATCAGTCCCCAACTTCTTCAGTCTATCCTCATCACTGAAGTTTCTCAATCCCTGGAAGCCATTCTTTTAAACCATGTCTGCAGTCTCTCTCCAATGTATTCACAGCTTACCCAGAGTGTGGCTCCCACAACTACGTACAATTATGGCATGACGACTAAACACACCAACGTTTTCCCAGTAGATTCTGGGTCCCTCCCATCAGCAGCTACCAAAATTAACCAAATTTTGCTGCATGTGATGTTGTGACAGTCTAATTCTTACGAAAAGTGACAAGTTTCAGCTCAAATGGAGATACACAATGGACGTTTCAAATGGTCTTTCAGGCACATTCTTATATTTGTTCTTTCTTCTACAATTAAAGCGAGTATGACTAAAAAAAAACGACAACTAAAACAGGGATAACAAGGTGTAGAGCTGGATGAACACAGCAGGCCAAGCAGCATCAGAGGAGCAGGAAAGCTGATTTTTCGGGCCTAGACCCTTCTTCAGAAA
>NW_025965770.1:0-9614 GCF_021869965.1 Rhincodon typus | reverse complement strand
CACACACACACACACAGACTCTCTCTCTCACACACACACAGACTCTCTCACACACACACACAGACTCTCTCTCACACACACACAGACTCTCTCACACACACACACAGACTCTCTCTCTCGCACACACACGCACACACACACACACACACACACACACACACAGACTCTCTCTCTCACACAACACACACACAGACTCTCTCTCTCACACACACAGACTCTCTCTTTCACACAACACACACACAGACTCTCTCTCACACACACACACACACACAGACACATAGACACACGCACACACACACACACGTAACCCTGACAACCCCACTCCTCTTGATCAAATATTTGTCTAACTCAGCCTCGAATACACTCTATGATCCAGCCTCTATTGCCGTCTCTGGAAGAGAATTCCAAAGATTAGCCCCAGTTGTACAGTCATACAGCACGGAAAAAGTACCTTTGGCAACTCATCCATCTTGACCAGATATCCTGATCTAGTCCCATTTGCCAGCATTTGGTCCATATCCCTCTAAACCCTTCCTATTCATATACCCATCCAGATGCCTTTTAAATGTTGTAATTGTACCAGCCTCCACCACTTCCTCTGGCAGCTCGTTCCATACACACACACCACCCTCTGTGTGAAATAAGTTGCTCCTTAGGTCCCTTTTAAATCTTTCCCCTCCGACCTTAAACCTATGCCCTCTAGTTTTGGACTCTCCTATGCTGGGGAAAAGACCTCAACTATTCACCCTATCTATGCCCCTCATGATTTTACAAATCCATATAAGATCACCCCTCAGCCTCCAACACTCCAGGGAAAACAGCCCCAGCCTATTCAGCCTCTCCCTATAGCTCAAACCCTCCAACCCTGGCAACATCCTTGTAAATTTTTTTTCTCAACTCTTTCAAGTTTAACATCCTTCCTACAGCAGGGAGACCAGAATTGAATGCAGTATTCCAAAAGTGGCCTAACCAGTGTCCTGTATAGCTGCAACATGATCTCCCAACTCCTATACTCAATGCACTGACCAAAAAAGGCAAGCGTACCAAACACCTTCTTCACTATCCTGTCTAACTGCGATTCCACTTTCAAGGAACTGTGAAGCTGCATCCCAAGGTCTCTTTGTTCAGCATCATTCCCCAGGGCCTTACCATTCAGGGTATAAGTCCTGCCTTGATGTGCCTTTCCAAAATGCAGCACCTCACATTTATCTAAATTAAACTCCATCTGCCACTCCTCAGCCCACTGGCTCATCTGATCAATGTCCGATTCCTCCTGCTGTCTGTCTCTGCCCATCACAGTGTGTGGCAAACGTGATTTGCTCGCCCATTCATTATACAGCCATCGAATGCGTCACTGAAGCTAACCCAGGCCTTGGCAGAAGGTGGAGAGGGGTGCATGCACACAGTTGTAAACCTGGCATGGGGCTCTGAGACAGAGACAGGATAGATTCGCACCCGAGTCAATGGGCCAGTACAAGAGAAACAACACATTCTGTAGAGGCGTGGCGATGCTACAGCACAGAACGAGGCTCTTCGGCCCATTGTGACTGTGATAGTCATCAAATATTTCATCCCCCTTGCTACTGGGAAGAGTTTACAGGGCACTCTGAGCGCTGAGCAGGGCTGCACTGTTATCAACGACAGACTGGCGCACAGCAGGAGACAATACAGAGAAGGAGGTGTTTATGGTCAGTCAGGATCGCAGACACTCTCTTTCTCTCTCCCCTGGGAGCTCTGAAAAAACCCAGTGTCGCTTGTAGGCCCAGAAAATGCACATCGGTTCACTGAGAAAAACAGAATAGACTTACCCAGAGTCTTCTCCCGCTCTTCCCTCCTTTCTTTGGCCAGTCTTTGTCTGTCATCTGCCCTGGAAGATTGGGACTCTGAACATGAAGAAAACCAACAGCACGTTACTCAAAAAACAGGCAGCAAAACATCGAACAGAGGGTCTTCCTGCCCCAAACATCACTTTTGTGTTAAGTGTCAATGCTCCTGGGGCTCAGGTAAGCTCAGAGAGGGTAGAGCTCGCTTCCAGTTGTCTGCGACTTTAACACACCACCCTGTTCCCGCGCCAACATCTCAGGCTTGCTACAGTGTTCCAGCGAAACTCAACACACGCTGGAAGAACAACACCTCATTTTCCGCTTGGGGACCCTGCAGCCCTCTGGACTCAATATCGAGTTCAGTAATTTTAGCGCTTAAACTCTCCCATATCCCAGCCCCTTACCCCACACACCAGGCCTTGTTATCACATAGTCTGCCATTACAAACCACCTATTGTTGGTCACTAACAGTCCCCATTAACAGCTGTTCACCCTCCTAGCCAGATCGGTGTCCACTCATTTGTTTATCCAACTGCTCTTCTCTCTCTTTCGGCCCGAAATGTTAACTCTGATTTTTCTTCGCGGATGCTGCCAGACCTGTTGAGCTTTTCTGGCGTCTTCTGTTTTTGTTCCTGATTTGCAGCATCCACAGTTCTTTCGGTTTTTATCGGTGGTGGGCAAGTTGTTGCAGGGGATTCTGAGGGACAGGATTTACATGTATTTGGAAAGGTAGGGGCTGATTAGGGACAGTCAGCATTGCCTGGTGTGTGGGAATTCATGTCTCACTAACTTAATTGAGTTTTTTGAAGATGAAGAGGATTGATGAGGGCAGAGCGGTGGATGTGATCTATATGGACTTCAGTAAGGTATTTGACAAGGTTCCCCATGATAGACTGGTTAGCAAAGTTAGATCACATGGAATACAGGGAGAACTAGCCATTTTGATATAGAATTGGTTCGAAGGTAGAGACAGAGGGTGGTGGTGGAGGGCTGCTTTTCAGACTGGACCAACAGTGAGCCACAAGTATCAGTGCTGGGTCCACTGCCTTTTGTCATTTACATAAAATGACTTGGATGGGAACACAGGAGGTATGGTTAGTAAGTTTGTACATGAAACCAAAATTGGAGGTGTACTGGATAGCGAAGAAGGTTACCTCAGAGTACAATGGGATCCTGATCAGATGGGTTGGTGGACTGAGCAGTGGCAGATAGAGGTTAATTTAGCTAAATGTGAGGTGCTGCATTTTGGAAAGTCAAATCAGGGCAGGGCTTATACACTTAATGGTAAGGTCCTGGGGAGTGTTGCTGAACAAAGAGACCTTGGAGTGCAGGTTCATAGTTCCTTGAAGGTGGAGTCACAGGTAGACAGGATGGTGAAGGAGGTGTTTGGTACGCTTGCCTTTATTGGTCAGTGCATTGAGTATAGGAGTTGGAAGGTCATGTTGTGGCCGTACAGGACCCTGGTTAGGCCACTTTTGGAAGGCTGTGTTCAATTTTGTTCTCCCTGCTATAGGAAGGATGTTGTGAAACTTGAAAGTGTTCAGAAAAGATTTATGAGAATGTTGCCAGGGTTGGAGGGTTGGAGCTATAGGGAGAGGCTGAATAGGCTGGGGCTATTATCCCTGGAGTATCAAAGGCTGAGGGGTGACCTTACAGAAGTTTATATAATTATGAAAGGTATAGATAGTGTAAATAAACAAGGTCTTTTCTCTGGAGTGGGGGAGTCCAAAACTAGAGGGTGTAGGTTTAAGGTGAGAATGGAAAGATTTAAAAGGGACCTAAGATGCTACTTTTTCACGCAGAGGGTGGTGAGTGTATGGAATGAGCTGCCAGAGGAAGGGGTGGAGGCTGGTACAATTACAACATTTAAAAGGCATCTGGATGGGTGCATGAAGTGGAAGGGTTTAGAGGGATATGGGCCAAATGCTGGCAAATGGGACTAGATTAATTGAGGATATCTGGTCAGCATGGACAAGTTGGGCCGAAGGGTCTGTTTCCATGCTGTACAGCTCTATGACTCTATAACATGCCTCACGACTGTCCTCAAATTGGCAACATTCGACTCAAATTCTCAAGAAGGAACGCGCATTTCTGGAGCACCTTTGGCTGCCTCAGGATCGATACCGCAAAGCATTTCACAGCCTTCGAAAAGCAACACATTTGACAGTGTGGGGAATGCAGCAATCGACTTGAGCACAGCAAGCTCCCACAGACAGCAATCACTAGGAATCGAGGAATGAAGGTTAGTCAGGTCACTGGTGGAGGGGTGGGGGAATTATTTGAGGGTCCGCCCTTCCCTGCTGTGGGCAATAAACTTCCAATCAGGACAAAACCCCTGGAGGGGACTGGCAGGGTCTGGATCCACACTGGACTCCGACATCGCAGTCCTGAGCCACAGCCCCAAACCCTGCCCTACGCTCTCCCGGCTGGCAGCTGTCGTTCGTTCATTCTTTCCTCTTCAACCCTAGACCAAGTCACGCGGCTGTACGGCATTAAATTGCACCAGGGACAGGGTGAGTGTGTGGTTGGGGTTGGGGGTGGGGGGGCCTCCAGCGAGATGTATTCACAGCCCAGCCACCAGAGGGCAGCTTTGTGACATCTGCCTGCCTCAAGGATGAGGGACAGCATGGCCTGGAGAAAAGGGGAAATCCTATGGAGGAGGACGTCCTCACCTTCTGCCTCCCCAGTCCACACATCTTAGCTCGCGGGATGTGGGGCATCTCTGGCTGGGCCAGCGTTCATTGCCCGTCCCTAGTTGCCCCTTGGAGAAGGTGGGGGTGAGATGCCCTCTTGAACCACCAATGTGCTGCAGCTTGACCCACAATGCCCTTAGATAGGGAATTCCGGGAATTTGACCCGTACAGTAAAAGCCGGAAGAAAACCGTAAGAAAGGTTTTATTCACCGCTCAGTTTCATGTTAGAAACCTGCAGGCCTTTTTCTCCTACCTAAATCATTGCTTTGTGCCGTCAACCCAGACAGCGCCACCCTTGCAGTCGAGCATAACCTATGCCCTGCTAAGGTACTGCAGCTCAGAGCTGAACTAATTAATCATCATTCATCAAAAAAAAGTGTAAATAAATAATATCCGTAAAACAGGAAAAAAAGCCGTGAAAATGAAAACTACTGTAAGCAATGAAGGCCTTGACAGACCAGACATGTCAGGTTTCTCCAACAAAACGTGGTCAACACTCAAAATGTCAATTCTGAGTGAAGTTCAGTATCAGAACACACCATCTGGGATTCATGCCCTTTTACTGAGAGAGACCGCTGACCCATTCATGAGTAGATGCAGAGACAAGGGGTGGCTGGTCACATTGCGCAGCAGCAGATTCGGAAGTAAGGGAGGAAACTGCGAGACCCCTTTGCAGAAATATTTGCATCATCTATAACTGCAGATGAGATGCCTGATGACTTGAGGGTGGCTAACGTTGTACCTTTGTTTAAGAAAGATTGTAAGGAGAAACCAGGGAACTATAGACCTGTGAGTCTGACTGCGGTTGTGGCTAAATATTTGGAGGCGTGCACAAAAGATAGGATTTATGGATATTTAGAGATGCAAAAATCGATTAGGGACAGTCAGCACGGTTTTGCGCAAGGAAACTTGTGTCTCACAAACTTGATTGAGTTTTTTTGAGGAACTTACCAAAAAAATTGATGAGGGCAGAGCAGTAGACGTTGTTTACTTCAATTTTAGTAATGCCTTCGACAAGGATCGACATGGCAGACTAACTGGTAAAGTTAGGTCACATGGGATTCAGGGTGAGCTTGCAAATTGGATTCAAAACTGGCTTAATGGCAGGTGCAGAGAGGGATGGTGGAGGGGTGCTTTTCGGATTGGAGGCCTATGTCCAACAGTGTTCCACAGGGATTGGTTCTGGGTCCTCTTTTGTTTATCATTTATATAAATGATTTGGATGAGAATATAGAATGTATAGTTAGTAATTTTGCACACGACACCAAAATTAGTGACATAGTAGACAGTGAAGAAGGTTCTCAGATTACAGAGGGATCTTGATCAAATGGGTCAATGAGCTGAAAAATGGCAGATGGAGTTCAACCTGGATAAATGTGAGGTATTGCATTTTGGTACAGCAAACAAGAGTAGGGCTTATACAATTAATGGTAGGGTCTTGGGTAGTGTCGTAAAACAGAGGGACCTAGGGGTACAGGTACATAATTCTTTAAAGGTTGGATAGGCTGGGACTTTTTTCAAAGGAGTGTAACAGGTTGACAGGCAATCTGATAGAAAGTTATAAAATAATGAGATGTATAGATAGAATTAATGGTAGCTGTCCTTTCCCTAGGATGGGGGATTTCAAGAATAGGGGGCACATTTTTAAGGTGAGAGAAGAAAGACTTAAAAAAGACACGAGGGGCAATTTTTTTATGCAGAGGGCAATTTGCGTGTGGAGTGAACTTTCTGAGGCAGTGATGGATGTGGGTACAATTACAATATATAAAAGACATTTGGATGGATAAATGAATAGGAAAGGTTTGGATGGATATGGGCCAGGATCAGGCAGGTGGGACTAGTTTAGTTTGGGATTATGGTCGGCACGCACTGGTCTGTTTCTGTGCTGTATGCCTCTGTGATTCTTTAAGTGAACACTCAAACTTGTGATAGCATCAACCACCCTGGAAGGGTTCCAGAACAGCTATCTTGGACCAACTCAAAAGTCACAGTGTTGAAGCATTACAGAAAGTGCACATGACAATGGAACCTTCCCAATGGGTAGGCCGAGGGTACAAGCCTTGTGTAATTCACTCATCCCCAGCGTGATAGCCCAAGTAAGTGATGCAGGTGGTGTGGCCGGATCCAGAACACAGTATGTGTAAGGTATGTGGCAGCAGATGACTAGGAGATACCACCCCCTAGGATCCATACCGAGTGTGACTGCAAACACCCACCGTAGTCACCTCGGGATGGTGTATATTGTGGTCACCATGGGTCCAGGGATCACAGGCTTACTGACGCACAAGGGTGTGATCATTGTCCATGGCATCGTCATGACAACCACAGACCACAAAAGAGCACTGTCAGACACCCTAGGTGTGCTTTGGGGTAAGATTGTCCAGCTCTACAATGCAGGTCATCAGTCAACAAGCTACACAATAGTTTAAACCCAATACCAATACCCATTCTGAATGTGGAAATGTTATTTGTTTTTTTTAAACTTATTCACGGGATGAGGGCACTGCTGGCAAGGCTAGCATTTATTGTCCATCCCTAATTGCCCAGAGGGTAGTTAAGAGTCAACACTTTACTGTGGGTCTGGAGTCACATGTAAGCCAGACCAGGTAAGGACGGCAGTTTCGTTCTCTAAAGAACATTAGTAAACCAGGTGGGTTCTTCCCACAATCGACAATGGATTCATGGTCATCATTAGACCCTTCATTCCATATCTTTTCAAAATTGAATTCAAATTCCACCATCTGCTGTGGCAGGATTCAAACCCAGGTCCCCAGGGCATTAGCTGGGTCTCTGGAGTAACAGTCCAGTGATAATACCACTCAACTTCTCCTTGTTAGACAAACCTCCCCTGTCACTCACTGATACTTCCAGCGAATGCATTATAAAAACAGAGTACAGCATTTTTGAAATATTTTGGAATCTAC
Organism: Rhincodon typus; assembly: GCF_021869965.1. Lineage (NCBI taxonomy): Eukaryota > Metazoa > Chordata > Chondrichthyes > Orectolobiformes > Rhincodontidae > Rhincodon > Rhincodon typus. Next base: position 2,174 of record NW_025965770.1, on the reverse strand, counting down.
TTTTATAAATGTTATGAACAAAGCATATTTTTAAATAAGAAATTAAATGGTGTATGCTCTTGTCCTTACTGGAGGGGATGGGTAAGAATGATAATACATAGTAAATTGCTAATTAGTCAAGAAGAATTGAAATAAGTGCTTTTGCTGCATAGGGACAAGTGTTGTTTGAAGCCTGCGTCACATTGAGAAAAAGGACATACTCCCCCATCCTTCCTCGACTGATAATGAACTGCTCTGTAGATGTAAGGAATTCAATACACACCTCAAAGCATAACGGCTATTAATCCATTTCAATAATTCATAACTTCCTCACTTGTAGCCATTAAGATTTGATTAAGTAATAATTCACCAGGTCCTATTACTGGTAAAGGACAAGTTGAGCATTAACCGTTAGCTTTCTGTGCACGAGTCCTTTGTGGTCGACTTTATGATGAGCGAAATGTTCAGACGTACAAGCAAGATCATGATTCAAGAGCAAGGTGGGATCAGGATTAAGTCAGTCACAGTTTATTCCCATCCCTGACTGATGCTGCTTGGATGAATTTAGCTTCCATCTCACAATTACAACAACATGTTCCAGTTTGCCTCAAACGTTTCAAATAACTCGCCACCATCTTCTCAGGGGCCATTAGGGACAGGCAATAAATGCAAACTTATCCTGCCAACACTCTCATCCGATGAATTAATGTTTAAAAAGCAGATAACCTTCGTACAAGGTTATTTGGAGGTCATTGCATTGAACCACAAACACCTTGAGAGCAATGAAACTGCTATTTTTTTCACAGTGGAGGTTCCTCCCTTAAAGGGGATTAATGAATCAGGACTTCTCTGACAATCCAACAGACTCTTGTTGTTATTTTTAAAAAAGGAATTAACATTTGCCAGCAACCACAGGGAGAGATTTAACATAGCCATGATACTCCCTTATTCTGGGAGAGAAATCACCATGGGCTTTGTCGTCAATGATAACTTTCTAATTTAACTCATGGGATGTGGGTGTCCCTGGCTGGACCAACATTCACTGCCCGTCCCTAGTTGCCCTTGAGAAACTGGTTGCGTCCATGTGCTATGGGTTGACCCACAATGCCCTTAGGGAGGGAATTCTGGGATTTTGACCTAACGACACTGAAGGAATGGCGATATATTTCCAAGTCAGGACGGTGAGTGGCTTGGAGGGGAACTTGGAGGCGGTGGAGACACCATGTCACTCATTTTTAGACATTCATAATCTTGACATTTGCCATACTGATTCCTCATCTCCTGTTGCCTTGCCAAAGGGGCCGTGGGTTTGATTCCAGCTCCAACACTAGACTCGCCACAAGTGTGTGACTCGCTAGACTCCCAAAGCCCAGAGAATCAAGCGAAAGAGTACAGCATTCTATTAAGAGATAACAACAACATTCTTTTTCAAACATACAGGTAACGAGGGCCCATAAAACCGTGGGACTACCACTCTATTGGCCAAGGTAAAAATGGCTACGACCATAGGAGGGATGTTCGTATCATTTTGTTAACCAGGACATCAATCCAGCTAATGTTCACATTCTTCCCCTACAGAAGAGGTCAAAATCCATTAAGGCCATGGAGTCTTGTCAAAGACACAAAGCTTCTAACAAGCAATGCACTTTAAATAAAGCCAAACATATAATCTCAACAGAGAGTAAGCCGACTGCAACTCTTTATCTCTCCCGTCATTCCTTCCTACTCACTGTATGAAACACTTCTACACGAGCAGAAATGGTAGAGGGGACTGCAATGTCAAGGCCAGGGTGCAATTTGTAACACAAGCTACAAAATGCAGTGGGTGTATTATCCTGGGAACCTACAAGACCTTGCAACATTGCCCACTATTCTTGGATACACATTGGCTGTGACTGGATTCCCACTGTAATATGGGAACTGGCTTGCGTTGCTGTAATAACCCTGACAGGAAAGGAAAATCACACCTCGGTGCTCATCATGCATAGTTACACCATAAAGTCCTGGCAGTCTCCAATCAAACTGAAAATGTCCATAAAGTCTTGTCCATCAGTAATAACTGATTTGCTCAGCACAGACCTCAGTGATAATGTCTCAGTCACACACACTTATTTCCATGGAAACCACCGCACTGCTTATTTACTCAGCAAATTTCTACCGTCATCCAATGACCAAGGGAGTAAAAACGGTTAAAA
>NW_025965769.1:111508-113000 GCF_021869965.1 Rhincodon typus | reverse complement strand
CTGCGTGATTGGCTACCCACTTTTTTGTAAGAATATTAAAAATTAATTTAAATTAGATGAATGCCACATGCATGGAATTATGTGGATCAAAAAAGTAAGTGTCGACAGAAAACAACCATTTGATGCAAGACTGATGTGGGGACAGTGACTACGCTGAAAGGGCTGACTGCATCTCGCTGGCAGCAACATGCCCAGATGTTCCTAGACACGAAGCAAGGCAGCTGGTCTATTCGACAACAGTGGCATCACCAAGCAGCCCGAGCCTGTCCAGCAGGAATGAGTGGACAGCGGTGGGGAATGCAGATATTGGGGGTCGGGTGGTGGAGGTGAGTCGGGGGTTGGGGGGGTGGATGGTTGTTGCTGTACAGGGTGACTGCGCTGTTTTTCCCTGACCCGTCCCCTTTCTCCCCAACCCTACCAAAACTCCCCAAGGCCCTCCTCAGTGCAGGAAACCTCCAGAAGCCGCAGCAGCGCCCACGTCGCTGGGTTAGCACCAACCAACATGTCACCCCCAGCTTGAAGAGAACGCCAGCAAGTGGTAACGGAGAGGGGGGCTTTGCGGGGAGGGCAGGTGCCAGCTTGCTGGGTTTTTGGTGAGCTGTTAATGAACATTGGCACCGCAGCCAGCCCCCTGGTCACCAGAGAGGTCTCTCTGCCAGGAAGCGGGCACACAGTGCATCAGGTACATGCTCGGGGGCAATGAAGCCCCTTTGTTAGTTTGTTTGGAAATCTGGGGAGGAAACCCCTTTCAGATCCAATCAGACAGGCTCGGCAAAGCCAGATTAACTCGGAAACAGCAAGGCCAGGATTATGCATGCTACAAAAAACACTGATTACAAAATGGTCAAATCTCTACGTTGCGCAGAATACACCTGATGTTGCTCATACCTGACTCAGCTACATCCGCTATGTCCACCCCTTGTTCTTGCGCCATGAAGCCAAGGATGGAAAATATCGCAAAGCCCGAAACAAAACTGGTGCCGCTGTTGAGACATCCCAGGAGCATACAGTCCCTATTTGTACATATGTTACAATAGATGCATGGTGTTAATAATGTGCCGAACGAGCCGAGTGAACAGACCCAGTTTGCTTATTATTATTTTTTTCACTCATTTCCCCATCAGCCCCCACCCACCGCTCCATGTGGTGTGTCCCCCAGCCCCCCAGCCCCCGGGGAATATCCACCTACCGGTAACAGTTGTATTTGTACTTGTTATAACTTCCCAGTGACGTCATCGCTCCCAAACAGATTGCATAAGAGAAAAAGATCTGTGTCCCTGCATCAATCCATACCTACAGGGAGAGGGGGTGGGGGGGAGAGAGAAGGGAGGGTGGGGGGAGAGAGGGAACGACAAAGGGAGTTGGGGGAAAGAGAGCGACAGCTGATGAACCAAAAGGGCAAATGTGATACAGAATCCTTTCGTTGGTTGCTCCAAGCTGCTCTGGCTTGTGTTGAGTTTACACAGCATCCCCCGCCGACGTCCTTCCCCCA
>NW_025965769.1:0-11508 GCF_021869965.1 Rhincodon typus | reverse complement strand
GTGTTCTGCAAAGCGGTCCCCGAGTCTCCGCTTGGTTTCCCCGATGTAGAGGAAGCCACACCGGGTACAGCGGATGCAGTATACCACATTGGCAGATGTGCAGGTGAACATCTGCTTGATGTGGAAAGTCTTCTTGGGGCCTGGGATGGGGGTGAGGGAGGAGGTATGGGGGCAGGTGTAGCACTTCCTGCGGTTGCAGGGAAAAGTGCCGGGTGTGGTGGAGCGGACAAGGGAGTCACGGAGAGAGTTGTCCCTCCGGAAAGCAGATAAGGGTGGGGAGGGAAAGATGTCTTTGGTGGTGGGGTCGGATTGCATACCAGTTTGGACAAAGTGTCCACCAACACCTTTATCTTTCTGAAGGCCCAGGTCTCGCATTTCAATAGCAACACAGTGTCCATTTGCTTGTTTGTCATTGCTAGCGTATGCACCAATGGACCAGTCAAGGATTCCATAGGCGTCTCCCTGGAGCACCATACCATTGTCTCCAGACCCATCACCATTGGCTCAATCAATATTGGTTGAACTTATGAACCCAGTTACTCACTCAGTTGAGTTTTGTTTTGTAAACACTATGTTCACCCAAATAGAAGGTGTTGACCGTGGACTCCCCAACAGGCTTTGCCAGTACAGATATTTTTGTTAGCTTTCATGAGAACTGTGACTTTGATGAAGTGACACCCAACCTCCCTCCCACTGCATACTTCCAATCGATAGTGAGCTTCCTGTCTTCTCTTCATGATCTCCATCCTGGTCTCAAATTCATCTTTGAAATGGAGCAGTCAAATGAGATTCCTTTCCTCAGTGCCCTAGCTGACAAGTCTCCTGCAGGGGTCGTGGGTCCCTCATGCTGTTTACCACAGACCTCCATTCACTAGTCAGTACACAAAGGGGAATTTGTACAGTTCCACACGCTATAAACTTGGCTTCATTGGAAACCTCATTATTGTTGAGTTTCACCCAGAGAACTAAGACCCTTCTTTAAATTGGGCTAAATAATGCAGCAACTGCAGGGTTAATGGAAAGGATAATCACTTTCTTCTGGAACTAATGACTTGTTAATCAATTCAGGATAATGTGTGATTTTGATCATTTCCAAGGATGTACATTTGTTCTCAGGTCATTTGTTTTATAGACAAATGGGATAATTCTGAGGGTGAGTTCATGTGAAATGGATGGTTGAGAGTTGACAAACAGATTTACCAATCATTATCGCAACTTAAGTCCCAACACCATGTGGGGGGGGGTCACAGACACAGACCCCTGTCCCATGACCGTGTGGGGGGGGTGGTCACAGACACAGACCCCCGCCCCATCACCGTGTGGGGGGGTTGGTCACAGACACAGACCCCCGCCCCATCACCGTGTCGGGGGGACGTCACAGACACAGACCCCCGCCCTGTCACCATGTGGGGTGAGTCACAGACACTGGTCATGTTTTAAAGGCCATGAGGTCCCCCTGATTCTCTCCTGCCCAGTAATTGTCCCTCAGCTCTGGCCTGACTTTGGGAAGGGTAGTGAATTGCTCCTAGAGACCGACATGCAATTATCCAAGTTGGAAGTTACATGGTAACTGTTCAGTGTTGGTTAGTTGGGATCATCTGCTTGTTTAGAGTTGGTTAATGGCAATTAGCTGGCTTAGTGTTGGTTAATGGAGATGACCGGTTGTGAATTAATGGGTGTTATCCCTATTCAGTTTCCACAATAGCCATCAAATCCCTCACTCCCACCTAGTCATCTGCTTCAATCCCTTCCCTTTGCAGTCAGCCAGTTTCAATGCTAGTTTCAAAGACCAGTGTTCCTAATTTGTTTGACAGGACCATTCCCTGCTGGGTGAGAAGCCTTTTTGCCTCTTGCTTTTAACCTCCCTCTGATTGAGGAGCCGAGTGAGGACGTGAATGGAGAATAATTTACTGCAACTGACCTCATCAATCTGCAGACAACCAATGGGCTCCCACTGAAACGTCTTCTCCAGAGAAAACAAAAACAACCTCTAACCTCTGGTTTGAAATTCCTGACCTTTTAAATCATCTTGGTCACGCAATACAGGGCCAATTTCTCCTTTATTTGGTGGTGAAGTTACAGGGAGAAACCAGAGGAAACTTTAATAAGGGTATTTGCCTCATGGACTTGACTCTGTTGGGGGTCACAGAATGCTCTGGAAGGAATCAAACTAGGCTAACAAAAAAATGCCAGATATTTCCTGCAGTCTCAAAAAAACCTTGTGCTGCAATCCTTACATATGGGAGTCAGATACCCAGAGAATGAACCAGGTCAGGAGACAGCTCCTTGTAAGAAGTCGAACTTGTGGGGCCTGTTACAATTTCGAGACAAGAGGTAAACCATGACCCTTCTTTTTAAGCCTCTCTCAGTTGCTTGCAACAAAGACTTTTGACTTTTCTTTAGTGAGCAGCTATGTCGCACTTCAATTACATTCTGCAACTTGTCAGAATTAAGGAGACAATAAAAAAACTTTCCTTGAGTGAAAGGGAGAGAATTTTTATTACCTACAAGCCAGAGAAAATATAATAAAATATGACATACAGACACAAACACAGAAATAGAGTTTAAAAAGGGGAGGTTGTCCAACACAAGTAGAAGATCAATAATAGGCAGTTTAAAAAATTCTTAATTCTTTGATTGTTATAGTTAAGTCTAAGCCCATGACAGTTTATTCAGTATTTTGTATCCTCACCAGCTGCAAAATTTGTTGGATCCTTAAAAAAAGTGTGAAAGTTTGGCCCATTTCTGCTTTAATCATTGGTGCAGACTTCTGAGAGGTTGCGAAGGAAACAGTGGGGGTAAAGAATCTTCCAGTATTTGCTGTTACTAATCCATTGTGCCAAGCAGTTAGTGTCATATGGTTAAGAGATAACAAGGTGTAGAGCTGGATGAACACAGCAGGCCAAGCAGCATCAGAGGAGCAGGAAGGCTGATGTTTCGGGCCTAGACCCTTCTTCAGAAATTCCTACTATCTCAGTGTCATATGATTCAGTTGTGTATTCCTGAGTCTGGCTCCATTGTGTTCCCAAGCTGGGCAGATGCAACTATTCAGTCCTTTCATGCCCAATATGTGTCAGTGTAAATTACAAAAGGGCTCATGAGTTTCTTGACACCTCATTCAGCTGATTCATTTTGAATCTTCAGATAAAATGACCATTGTAACTCAGATAACTTTGTTTGTCCCACATTGATTTCCTCAACTTGTTTCTATTTGCAGTGATTGCTATGGCCATTTTAGGTCCAATTTTCATCCTTTTAAAAACCATTTTAATTCTTAAAGATCTCAAGTAGTAAAATCAGAAGATAGATGACGAAAATATTTTACTGTTGTGATGACAGGACTTTCTGAGGAACCAACTCCCAGACCAGGGCAAATCAGGGCAGGATTTATACACTTAATGGTAAGGTCATGGGCATGTTGCTGAACAAACAGACCTTGGAGTGCAGGTTCCTAGTTCCTTGAAAGTGGAGTCACAGGTAGATAGTTTAGTGAAGAAGGCATTTGGTACATTTGCGTTTATCGGTCAGTGCATTGAGTATAGGAGTTGGGAGATCGTGTTGTGGCTGTACAGGACATTGATCAGGCCACTTTTGGAATACTGTGAGCAATTCTGGTCTCCCTGCTATAGGAATGATGTTGTGAAACTTGAAAGTGTTCAGAAAAGATTTACAAGGATGTTGCCAGGGTTGGAGGGTTTGAGCTCTAGGGAGAGGCTGAATAGACCAGGGCTATTTTCCCTGGAAAGTCAGAGGCTGCGGGGTGACCTTATAGAGGTTTATAAAATCATGAGGGGCATATATAGGGTGAATAGCCAAGGGTGGGGAGTCCAAAACTAGAGGGCATCGGTTTAAGGTGAGAGGGGAAAGATTTAAAAGGGATCTAAGGGGCAGCTTTTTCATGCAGAGGGTGGTGTGTGTATGGAACGAGCTGCCAGAGGAAGTGGTGGAGGCTGGTACAATTACAACATTTAAAAGGCATCTGGATGGGTATATGAATAGGAAGGGTTTAGAGGGATATGGGCCACATGATGGCAAATGGGACTAGATTAATGTAGGATATCTGGTTGGCATGGACAAGTTGGACCGAAGGGTCTGTTTCCCTGCTGTACATCTCTATGACTCTATCTGTTAGCTGCCAGAACACATTCCAAGGTTCCCTTATGAAAATTTGAAGGAACATTGATCAAAAACCCATTAAAGCTGTCCATTCTTCACAGTAATTTACTCCAATTGCTGAAAATGATATGTAGGGACTGACTTCTTGGAATGTGATCAACTGATGAAAAGAAGGTCCAGGAGGATTTGTGAAGAGTAAATCACGTCTGGCTAATTCAGCTCAAATTTTTGACAAATTTGCCAGCTTTTACGATATGTTTCAGAGATAGTAGGAACTGCCGATGCTGGAGAATCTGAGATAACAAGGTGTAGAGCTGGATGAACACAGCAGGCCAAGCAGCATCAGAGGAGCAGGAAGGCTGATGTTTCGGGTCTAGACCCTTCTTCAGAAAAAGGATTTGAATTCAGTAAATATCTGGAATTACAAGTCTATTGATGACCGTGAATCCATTGTCAATTGATGGGGAAAAACCCATCTGGTTCACGAATGTCCTTTAGGGAAGGAAACTGCCATCCTTACCTGGTCTGGGCTACATGTGACTTTAGACCCACAGCAATGTGGTTGACTCTGAACTGCCCTCTGGGCAATTAGGGATGGGCAATAAATGTTGTCCTAGCTAGCAATGCCCTCATCCCATGAATGAATAAAGGAATCAGGACGGGTTTCTTTTTCTGAAGAAGGGTCTGGATCTGAAACGTCAGCCTTCCTGCTCCTCTGATGCTGCTTGGCCTGCTGTGTTCATCCAGCTCTACACCTCGTTATCTTAGCTTTGACGATATGGTGTTTTGATGGTCTTTCTAAAAAATTATTCACGAGATGTGGGCATCACTGGCTGGCCCAGCATTTATTACCCGTCCTGATTCCTTTATCTCACACTCCTGACCTGTGCCGTGTAATGTTGGAGAGGCTTTGGGGAGACTGGAGGTGAGTTATTTCACTCCAGGATTCCTAGCTTCTGACCTGCTCTTGTAGCCACTTTATTAAATATGTCAAGTCCAACTCAGTTTCTTGTTGATACTGACATTCACTAAATGACCAGGAGATGTGTCATGTGGGACCCATATCTCTGAAGGTGCTTGGAGGATTGAGGGTAAAGGATATTAGAAGTTATGGGTCTAACAGAGGGTTCTCAGGAGAAAGGGCTTGACACACATGACCCATCAGGAAGAGAGAGCGTGTGAAACTGATGCAGATTGATGGCCGGAGAGAGTGACAGTTCACTGTAATCAAGGAGCTCAGCTGATTCTGTGAACATAGATGATCCCAAAAGATTAGTTTACAGGCACTGAACCATCTCTTGCCAATTGGCAAACTGTAACTGTTCTGTTTACATTCCTGCATGCATTTCATTCCATGTTTATTACTTGAGCCTTGCTGCGGACAATTGAACAAGGGCTCGCTCCACATGCTGCACCTCCAAGCCCAGACTGTGATTCCAGGTGGCTGTTTAACCATGAAGGCATCACAGGCAAGCCCATTAGCCCATAGCAAGACTCAGCAGCGTCACCCTCCTCGATTCAACCTCATCGCCAACATGACAAGTAGATGTGGGATCCTGCTGTGTTAAAATTGGGCAGACCCCTGTCCACAGGCATCACAACAGTGACTGCACTTCAACTGTTGTCAACCTGAAACTGGGGAAATGGTGATCCAGGAAGGCAAATTGTTTTAGTTACTCGCTATAAGTTTCTCTGACCCTCGCCTTGGGCCTCTTTGTGTCCTGCCATGAGTCTGTGTTGGATTCGGCACAAACATCAATGAAACAGCTCAAACAGTGGTCTGTGTGGCTCAGTCCCAACTGGTCAGTGAGTGGGCGTAAGGGAGACAATAACATTTCCCTTTTAGAGAATGAAGATGATTGCATTGCAGAATATGTCTCTCTCTTTCTTTACATTGTTATTAATTTATTAATGGATAAGCAGGTCAGAAACTGCTCTCTTTCAACATTAACTAATTTATTGCAGAAAAGCACAAACAAGTCAGAAGGCAGTGCGAAATGCAGTTCAAATGGACATGATCCTCTCATTAAAAGAGCCAAGCCCCTCTGGAAAGCTGCCATTACCCGAGAGTTCCAGTTTACACAGTTATTAAGTAACGTAGTGATGACCTGGTTGAGAAAAACATCGACAATGCTTAACAATTTGGTGGATTTCTCAAGTCATCTCGTTATCTTTACCAGGACCTGTATCACATTCTAGAACCATCATTGATCCAGGATCAATCTATTGTCAATATGACACAGGATCAACCATAGTTTCCTCATGACTGATCAAACTCCCACTCTCAATAAATGACCAACACACAATGGGAGACGTGGCGCTACTGCACGGACCTTCAAAGGAGAAATTCCAATAGCCGATAATGGAATGGATTTAAGAAAATAAGCTGTGTTGTTGAAACAGAGATGTGGGTCCCAGTAGTTTCATCTTGCACTCGTCAGAACACTTGCAAGAATGCCCCATATCAACCAATCACATCAATGTACAGGAGGAAAGGGGAGGAAAGTTGACTCTGATTGGCTGAGGTGTTGCCATGGAGGAGGGAATAGGGAACTATTGGCTACCCAAACTCCAGGGTAATTCAAAAATGGTGCAAGGCTTGGACATATTCCTTTTGTTTGCAGAGAGTAGATGTCTGTGGATGAATGTATGCTAATTCTAGTAAGTGTAACTGAGTCATAGTATGATCATCTTACCTTAGCTGTTGGTGTAGCTATTGGCAGACTCAGGATTGTTCAGTAAGTGCCTCTCAGTTGCAGAATTACACCTGACAGTATATGTTTGAGTTTGGAATAGCGAGCACTGTCTCATTGAGAACAGTCGATAAATCTGAAAAAGAGGTGGCCATTTAATCCAAGATGCTTGTATCCATTCTTCTCAGCTGCACTTTCCCTCCAAGTCCTTCAAAACTTTGCTCACTCCAGAAACATATCCGTCTGCTTCTCGAACAAAACTAAAAATGCTTGGAGTTTGCAATGGATCTTGCCACATCTGCAAAAAGAGAGAGAGAAGTGAAGTTAATGTTTCCTGCTAAAGTGGAAAAGTTCCAGAAAGGGAGAAACCAGGGGCAGCTTCATTGAAAGCAAGACAGGCATGGATAGGGTGAATAGTCAAAGTCAGGGAGTTCGCAACTAGAAGGGCACAGATATAAGGTGAGAGGGGAAAGATATAAAAGGGGCCTAAGGGACAACTTTTTCACACAGAGGGTGGTGCGTGTATGGAATGAGCTGGCAGAGGAAGCGGTGGAGGCTGGTACAATTACACCATTTAAAAGGCATCTGGATGGGTATATGAATAGGAAGGGTTTGGAGGGATATGGGCCAAATGCCGGCAAATGGGACTAGATTAATTTAGGGTTTCTGGTTGTCATGGACAAATTGGGCCGAAGGGTCTGTTTCCAGGCTGTACAACTCTATGACCCAATGACTGAATGACTTGACCACATCATCTAAACTTTCACAGAGGGGGCTGCACTGTTGGAGGTGTTGTCTTTCAGGTGAGGGAGATCTTGTGGGGCAGTGGGCAGTGTTCTTGCCTCTGGGAGTGAAGCTCTGGGTCCAAGCCCCATCCCAGGACCATGGAGGTCCGTGCAATGCGTGTCGTAATGCAACCAATCAGGTTGAGTATTGATCTGTAAGCCTTCCTGATGCACCAATGGTAGAAGTGGGTGGGGGGTTAGGGGAGGGGTGGCGCGGTTTGATGTTGCTGGTCAGTCAGAACAGTGTGCCAGCTGCAGAGCAACAGCCAGGCCCCTCAACCCCACAGACTGACTCTCGGGATAGTGGGACTGATGTATGAAGAGAGACTGGATTGGTTCAGACTGGAGTTTAGAAGAATGGGGGGGGGAGCAGGAGTCTTGTAGAAATGTATAAAATTCGAACAGGACTAGACTGGGGTAAATGCAGGAAGGATGTTTCCAATGACCAGGGAGTCCAGAACTAGGGGTCACAAGTTAAAGAATACAGGGCAGGCCACTTAGGATTGAGATGAGGAGAAATGTCTTCACGCAGAGAGTGGGGAACCTGTGGAATTCTCTGCAACAGAACGTTATTGAAGCCAAAGCATTGAATGTTTTCAAGGAGTTAGACATAGTTCTTAGGGCTGAAGGGATCAAAGGTATGGGGGGACAAAACAGGAACAAGGCACTGAGTTGGATGATCATGTGGAATGGTGGAGCAGGCTCGAGGGGCCTGCTCTTATTTTCTGTGTTTCTGTGTAAAAGACTTCACTTGCATGTTCCTGCTGTGGGCACATGTTTGGATGAGACATTAGTGTCAGGTCCTATTTTGCCCTCTTGTATAGGGTCCTACATTACAGACGGAGCAAAAGAAATGACTTGCATTTATGTAGAAATTTTAATCAAAATCCTAAGGCAGTTCAAAGGACCTATTCTCAAAAAGGATTAGACAGCAAACCACTGAGTGAGGAATGAGGACAGTTGGTGGAAAGTGGCAGATGGAAGGAGGGTATTAACAGGGAATTTAAGGAGGGAATTCCTGAGCCTGGGGCCTAGACAGCTGAAGACATGGCCATCAATAGTGGAGAAATGGGAATCTCAGCAGGTTGGGATTACAGGACCATGGCAAAATCAGGAAGCGGTTGGGTTGGAGGAGATTAGATTAGCAGGAGCAAGGCATTTGGAAACAAAAAGGAATATTTTCAAATGAATTTAAGAGCCCATTGCCAACAATGGATATGTTGAATATGCGAATGAAAGTTAACATGGGTTAGGACAAAGACAGTAGAGTTTTGAATGTGTTCACAAGGGAGGAATGTGGGAGGCTGGAGGATATGGGAAACATGTGGAGAAGGGGGTGGTTAGCTCAGCTGGCTGGATTGCTGGTCTCTGATAGGGAGTGACACCAACAGCTGCGGGGGGGGGTGGTTCAATTCCCACACAGGCCGAGTTACCATAAAGGTCTCACCTTCTCAACCCCACCTGAGGCACAGGGGCCCTCGGGTTCAACTCACCAGCAGGTAACTTCCCTCCATCTCTCTCCAATGAAAGAGTGAGTCCACGATGACTTTGTCTTATTCTGGAGGTGATGGAGACTCAGCTGAGAAAGAGTGGGCTGAGGTAAATGCTGGATTAAATGTTGGGGTGGAGAGAGAGGGAGAGAGAGAGCAGACACTGTTTCCCCCAGCCACGACGGCTGGATAGAGAGGGAGAAAGAGAGAAAGAGCAGTCCCTGTTATCCCTACCCCCTACAGCTGGACACAGAGAGAGAGATAGAGAGAGAGACAGAGACAGAAAGAGCTACAGAGAGACAGAGACAGAGAGAGCAGTCCCACTGTCCAACAGCTGGATACTCTGAGGAAGGGTCATGGGACCTGAAACATTAACTCTGATTTCTCTCCACAGATGCTGCCAGACCAGCTGAGCTTTTCCAGCGATCTCTGTTTTTGTAGCTGGATACATGGGAAGGAGTTGAAGGCTGGTGGTGTGGTTAGTCTGGTCGAAGGCCACAGGCAATGTGAGGTGAAGAATGAATGTTTACCATTGTCCCAGTCACATGGGACAGAGCCATTCCAGTCACGGGGTGGGGTGGCAACCTGATTGGAGGGATTTAAATACACAGCCAGCTCCCACAAACTGTGATGGGATCAACAACCAGGGAATGTGCAGGCATGACCAATAATTGGGACAATGGAGAGAATTCTCTGTATTTCCACAAAGCAATGCCTTAGGATTGATCCTGTATTCCTGACAGGGCAGTATTTCCTGGAGTGAGGGCATCACTGAGAGTACAGCCCTCCCTCAGGAGCAACACCAGCCCAGCTCACACCTCTCCTGAAAAGCATGAAGCCCACAGCTTCAGGCCCAGAGGTGAGAGAGTCTCATCTCCCTCGGTCAATAACCCTTTGTCTCAAACCCAGAATTGCACTGGTATGGTTTTCAGAAGGGGACGGGTCAGACCAGCTGAGTATGGTTGAATGGTCAAGCTGTTTGTGTGAGATAGTGCATGGCATCCAATGTCTATGGGTCAGCGGCTTAAAGAGAGAAGGGAAAGAATTTCCATGGTGACGTGTCCTGGTGCTGGGATTATATTGGGCGAAATACTGGGACCAGCCCTTTGGTCTTGATACAATGTCATGAGATAGATTTCTCAGTAACAAATGGAAACATGGTTGAGAACACTCAAAGGATTTTGTTAATAAATACACAATGACATTTTGAAAATAAAGATAAAATAAAAATACGGTTCTCTCTTAAAAGTTAATGCCCCAGTTCCAACAGCTGGCTTTGAGGAGTTTCCATGAAATGCTGAGGTGGTGGATGGGATTTTCGCTGAGTCAGGTATTTGGTGATACCCTGAACCACAGGGAGAATGGGGCTGTGCTGTAGGACTCTGCCCTAGTGCTGCAGACAAGACACAAGGAAATGTTTTAATGCTGTGCTATTCTGACCTGCCTCTTCTGCTCAGCCAATTGGGTCTGCAAACGGGAGACCTCACTGCCTCTTGCTAGCCCTGGGCTTTGCAGGGCTACTCAGTGAATGTCAGCCCACCTTCCCTCCCACATCTCAGCTCCCTCCGTTACCTGCAGAGTGGCCTCGGTGAGCTGGATGGAGAAGGCACGGTCCAGCACAGCGTGATGGGGAGTGGGGTGATGTTTACCGAGTGTGTTGGACGCTGCAGGAGGCAAAGATTCAGGGACACCAGCAGCTGAATGGAACACACAGCCGCTAGATTGAAACACTTGTTGCAAAGAGAAGAAAGTGAAATCTATTCAAATCGAAAGGCCAAACCCAATTCACTGGAAAACAACAGACCGGAAGGGGCTTTACAGGGAAGCATTCACAGATTCTGTTCTCCGTACGAGGTTAGTCATTCAGGGGAAGGAAGAATTATTGGTGGAAGATCAAATAGAGAAAATGTCGTGGAAACTAAAGTGGAAAAAGAACAGATATCAACTGTCCATAGGAATCGTCTGCCCACCCCCCCCTTCACTTAGGATTTATTATTTGTTGGGCAAGGACCGTCTTACTTAAGGCGCCACCACGAGTAGAGAGAGTGAATGGGGAATAGCTTTCAAAGAAGAGAAGGGGAAGGGGACATTCTGCTCGCAAAAAAGACCCTGAGCTTCCAGTTGACCACCACGTTAAGGCACCACCCTCCTCCCTGACCGACATCTCTGTCTCAGGCTTGCTGCAGTGTTCCAGCGAAGCTCAGGACAAGCTGGAGGAACAACACCTCACTTTCCTCTTGGGGACCCTGCATCCCTCCGGACTCAATATCGAGTTCAATAATTTTAGGCCCTAAACTCTCCCACCTCCCATCCCCCTACCCCACACACCAGGCCTTGTTACCACATAGCCTGCCATTACACACTACCCATTCTGAGGGAAGGCTGTGAGGAAGGGTCACTGGACCCGAAACGTTAACTCTGTTT
>NW_025965768.1:110534-113000 GCF_021869965.1 Rhincodon typus | reverse complement strand
TCTTCAGGAACATCCTTCCAAACATTTACCCTATCTAGTTCTAGTTCTGACCTGTCAATAGGGGGAGGGAATTCTAGGATTTTGACCCAGTGGCAGTGAAGGAACAGTGATATATTTCCAAATCAGGATGATGGGTGACTTTGGGGGGCTGGGTGGGGTGAACTTTCAGTGGGTGCTGTTCCCATGTATCTGCTGCCCTTATCCTTCTAGATAGAAGTGTTTGTGGGTTTGGAAGGCGCTGTCTGAGGATCTTTGGTGAATTTCTGCAGTGCATCTTGCAGATGATATACACTGCTGCTACTGAGCGTTGATGGTGGAGGGAGTGAATGCTTGTGGGTGTAGTGCCAATCAAGTGAGGGCTGCTTTGTCCTGGATGGTGTCAAGCTTCATGAGTGTTGTTGGGGCTGCACCCATCCAGGCGAGTGGGGAGTATTCCATCACACTCCTGATTTGTGCCTTGTGAGAGCATAAACCGATAGGATACAGGCAGCCCATCAGGATTACAATAATGGAGTGATTTGTAGCTTTTTACAAGACTTGCCTGGAGGTGGGAATATTGTGAACCGCTCTGTGCTCCACATTCTCAATGTGAGATGGAGAGAATGGACAATAAGCAGCGGTATTCCGAGGAATGAAATGTTGGAATGTTGCTCCATTTACATCTGGGAAATGGGAAGTGGGATGGCAAGATGCTGGAGGTTTCTTGAGATTAAAGTCTCTGGACTCCATTGATATAGAGAAGCTGTTTTGTGGTAGATTCCAAAACACAGGGCAATCCCTCAGAAATCCAATCAGGAATTTAGGAAGACTGTCTTTGCCAAGAGGGTGGGGAGAGGATAAAGCGAAGAGATAAACAGACTTTGCAATCAGTAATATTAGCACCAGCAGGAACCTGTGCTAGTCTCTCTGAGACAGCATGATAATTGTTTTCCATTTGTTCACGGGGTAAGGGTGTCGCTGGCTGGGCAGCATTTATTGTCCATCCCTAATTACCCAGAGGGTGGTTATGTCACCCATGTTGCTGTGGGTCTGGAGTCACATGTAGGCCAGACCAGGTAAGGATGATAGATTCCTTCTCTGAAGGGCATTAGGGAACCAGATGGGTTTTTCCAACAATCAGCAATGGATTCATGGTCATCATTAGATTCTTAATTCCAGATTTTTTAAATTGAATTCAAATCCCACCATCTGGGTCTCTGCATTAACAGTGCAGTGATAATACCACTAGGCCATCGCCTCCTGATTCATAGCTCGGCTCTGCTGGTTGATTTATAAAACATGATGATTTACCACAACTAATAACACATGACTTATGGGATATATTACACAGTCCTTACCCACTGTGGGCCCTGGATCCATGTGGGGAATTCCCACACACCTTCCCACGCCATTCCTGGCCATGTGACTCCTCCCTCAGAGATTGTTCTAAAAGGGGCTGATGCCTACAGTGAGAGAAGGTGTGAGAAACTGTCTGGTGAAGGAAATGGGGCTGTGGTGGGATCGGGGAGACAGGGAGATGTTGAGGATATGGAATTAGGGGAATGGAGTGGTAGGCACTGCCCTGATGTAGATTTCCTGTTGATGATGTGTTTGGTGTGTACATGTGACAGTGAAGACCAGCCTTCGCCTTCCCTCCTGGGCCCCCAGCCCCCTCAAACCCCCACTCACTCATCCCCCCACACTAGCCATTCTGTGCTTTGGTCATCCCACACTGCTGTTAGCATTCCTCTGAAAGAACGGGACCTACTGAATGTTCACAGGGTGACATCAGGCTCCCCCCAGTCTGAACTTCACAAAGAAGATGATGAAGAATTGTCAGGGAGTGAGTGGTAATAGGGTGAGGGTGAGAGTTAGGGTCAGGGGTTAGGTGAGTGACTCTGATTACGAACATGGAATGTAAGCTGGGGACGTGGGGAAGCAGCTGGGAAAGAATACAGCTGCTGTTTCTGCATCACAAGCTACTACAGGCGCATAAGGAAAGGAAAACAGCTGGAGAACTGCCAGCTGTTAGTATTAACAGCAGGACTATGTCACACAGCTTGTCTCGACAGATTATCGTCCTCTTACTCAGTAACCACAGGGAAAACAACTCACGAGATTGACCCAACCATCACATCAACAGCAAACACTGCAATAAGAGGCAGGAACTTGTTTGGGAGGAGCAGTGCCAGGACAGAGCCTCTGCACTCAGTCAGGTGTCAGGCACACACTCCCCAGCACATCGGCACCAACTCAGGGGGATACACTCTCACCAAACAGTTGGCTCCAAACGTGCCTCTGATTTAACATCAAATACCCCACTTCAACCTGCAGTGAAGGCCCAAGGGAATGCCGCACTGTCGGAGGGTCAGTGCTGAGGGAGCGCCGCACTGTCGGAGGGTCAGTGCTGAGGGAGCACCGCACTGTCGGAGGGTCAGTACTGAGGGAGCGGGCACTGTCGGAGGGTCAGTGCTGAGGGAGTGCCGC
>NW_025965768.1:34474-35534 GCF_021869965.1 Rhincodon typus | reverse complement strand
TGCTGTGTTGCTCAGGACTCCGATCTTTCAGCACTGCGGCCTGAACTGTTCCCACAGAGATCGAGTCATCCTGTCTGCGACAGCACGGAGCTGGGGAGTGACACTTTGGGATCTCCTGTGCGTCGGAACACTGTGGGAATGCTGAGGGATGAGAGCGGCTGTGAAATCCGAAGCTGGGATGGGGTGCAGTCAGCCTATTGGTCTGATGGAGATCGGCGCCTCTCTTTACCAGAACAGCTGAGAGCCCCAGGGCACAGACACAGCCCTCAGAGATACTCATCCATCCCAGGAAGGTCATGACATGGCCCCTCGCTCTTCCACAGAGTCTGATCGATATCAGGCAGAGTATTCCACACTGACTCGGAGGTGCCGAGCTCACATCAGAATGAGAACTGCACTGATTTGGACAAGGACCACGAGACCTGCAGGAGTACCGTCTCCCATTGAGCACTGAGAGTGAATCTGCAACGTGCAGACTGTGTGAAGATTGTTTCAGCAGGAGTGAGATGGTGCCCTAAGCAGACAGCGGCTGAGGAATGCCTGTTGTCAGTGCGGAGACCAGAGCCTGTACCTGTAACTGAGAGCTGCTTAGCTGGACTAACAGCAGCTGTAGAGCAGCGTGAGCTTCGATTTCCTGGGCAGTAGGTACATTACAACAACACCACATTCTCACGCTGTCCTGACCTGGCTGAGTTTATAAATGGTGTCTGATCACAGCGAAAAGACAGAGACAGACAGACAGGCTGATTCAGATCACTCTACCGAGTCCTCGGGGCATGTGCACACACCTTGAGAAAGTGTGTGTGAGTGCGCGCATGTGTGTGTGTGAGTGTGCACATGTGTGTGTGTGAGTGCATGTGTGTGAGAGTGCATGTGTGTGTGTGTGTGTGTGTGCGTGCGTGCGTGTGTGTGTGTGTGCACGTGCCTGTGTGCATGCATGTGTGTGTGTGTGTGTGTGCGTGCATGTGTGTGCGTGCGTGTGTGCGCGTGTAAGTGTGTGTGCACGCATGTGTGTGAGTGTGTGTGTGTGTGAGAGAGAGAGTGTGTGTGTGAGAGAGTG
>NW_025965768.1:16234-34374 GCF_021869965.1 Rhincodon typus | reverse complement strand
GTGTGTGTGTGTGAGAGAGAGAGTTTGTGAGTGTGTGTGTGTGTGTGTGTGTGTGTAACTGACACGGCTCTGTGTTTAATATAACCGAGTACAAACTGTGGGACAAGGAGCTGAGCTCACAATCCATCACAACAGATTCACACTCCTCCCTCCCCACCTCTCACATTCAGAGAGCTGTCACACCTTCGCATTGTGTTAATGGAGGCACTTACCCCTTTGCCCTGTATTAATGGGGTATTTTCACACTCCCTTTGTGTTACTGGGGGTCAGTAATACACGTGCCCCGTGAGCTCACTAATGGTATTGGCACAGACGAATGTGGTGGATGGGTTTTTATGAGTTGTTTGTTCAGACAGAGAGCCACAATTACCCATCAGCGACATGAGAAGGATGCGTTGCTGGCTGTTGTGGTCTGACCTTGAGGTGAGAGGGAAGTGGAGAATCTGCAGCAAAACCTTCAATAAAAATCTTGCTCCAGAAATGCAAATTAAAAATGTGTTTAAAGCCAATTGCAGATCCTGTGTTTTATGTAGGAGCACATTCCTCCCAAGCGGTTAATGACGATGGGAAAAGAACAAACACATCTTTATATCAAACTACCACAGGTATTCCCAAAACATCAACGACCAGTGAAAGATCACTGTCTCTTTGTAATGAAGGAAATAGAACAAAGAACAAAGAAAATTACAGCACAGGAACAGGCCCTTCAGCCCACCAAGCCTGCACCTCTGTGCTGCCCATCACAACTAAAAGCCCCTACCCTTTTGGGGACTGTATTCCTCTATTCCCATCCTATTCATGTATTTGTCAAGACACCCTTTAAAAGTCACTATAGTATCTGCATCCACTACCTCCCCGGCAGCGAGTTCCAGGCACCCACCACCTTCTGTGTAAAAAACTTGCCTCGTACATCACCTTTAAACCTTACCCCTCGCACCTTAAACCCATGGACCCTGGTAACTGACTCTTCCACCCTGGGAAAAAGCTTCTGACTGTCCACTCTGTCCATGTCCTTCATAATCTTGTAGACCTCTATCAGGTTCCCCCTCAACCTCTGTCATTTCAGTGAGAACAACCCAAGTTTCTCCAACCTCTCCTCATAGTTAATGCCCTCCATACCAGGCAACATCCTGGTAAATCTTTTCGGTACCCTCTCCAAAGCCACCACATCCTTCTGGTAGTGTGGGGACCAGAATTGAACACAATATTCCAAATGCAGCCTAACTAAGGTTCTATAAAGCTGCAACATTACTTGCCAATTTTTAAACTCAATGCCCTGGCCAATGAAGTCAAGCATGCCGTATGCCTTGTTGACTACCTTCTCCACCTGTGTTGCCCCACTTTCAATGACCTGTGTACCTGTACACCCAGATCTCTCTGCCTATCAGTACTCTTAAGGGTTCTGCCATTTACTGTATATTTTCCATCTGGATTAGACCTTCCAAAATGCATTACCTCACATGTTTCCAGATTAAACTCCATCTGCCATCTCTCTGCCCAAGTCACCAACCGATCTATATCCTGCTGTATCCTCTGACGGTCCTCATCGCTAACTGCAATTCCACCAACCTTTGTGTCATCAGCAAACTTACTAATCGAACCAGTTACATTCTCCTCCAAATCATTTATATATATTACAAACAGCAAAGGTCCCAACACTGATCCCTGAGGAGCATCACTAGTCACAACCCTCCATTCAGAAACACACCCTTCCACTGCTATCCTCTGTCTTCTGTGACTGAGCCAGTTTACTTATCCATCTTGCAAGCTCACCTCTCACCCTTTACCTTTGGTTTGTTAGTAATTCTGTTAATTTGTTCATTGTTAAGGTAAATAAATAAATTGTTATTTGTTATTTATAAAGTGGCTCAGGGATTTTCTTTCTTTTAACCACTCTGTTAACGGATTACGAGGGGAAAGGTGAGTGTCTCTGGGTGTTTTGGGAGTAATTATTTTGAAGGGAGCCTCTCCTCCCATCATAACAGATTGGGGGGCTTGTGTTTTGGGTTAATTATCAGAGGGGTTCAATTTCCCCTTTATAACAGATTGGGGGCTCATCTGAGATCTGGGCAGATCTGCATGGGTTTGGACAGATCAAGTCCTGGATCTGGATGGATTTGGATGTCTCAGGTCCAGGATCTGACCTGTTTGTGACTAGGATCTGAATGGATCTGAACAGATTAGGACAAGTTTAAACAGAGTCGGGGATTAGTGTCCTATATCTTTAAATAAAACTTAAGCGAGAAAATCTGTTTAATTTCTGTTACTTGTTGGTTAAATTAAAAGTGAGAAATGGCTCTTAACATTGTTAAAGAGGTACTGAGGTTTGAAGAGGCTTCCCAAATTTGCCAAGAAAGTTTAGAAAAACGGAGGAAGGGATATACTATTAGAATTAACAAACAGATCAGAATTGGATTTAACTCAGGATAAAAGGAAAGCTGAAATTGTAATGGAGTTACTCAAGCACTTAGGTATATCAGATAAGCAGGCAAGTGCAGTGGAGTTAGAAAAACTTAGATTGCAAATGAGACAACTGGAGTTAGAGAATGAAAGGAAGGCGAGAGAGTTTGAATTACTATTACAAGCAGAAGAAAGGGAAAGAAGAGCCATGTTAGAAGATAAAGAAAGGGAGAGAAGGTTCTTAGCTGAGCAAAAAGAAAGAGAGGGAGAAAGAGAGAGAGAGTTTGAACTTTAGAAGTTTCAAACTGAACAGGAAAGTCAATTTAAAAGGATGGAGATGAAGATAAAAGAGGCTCAGTCAGGAGGAGAATGATGAGCAACCCCATGATAGCCAAAGACATTGTAGGGATGGTATACAAATGTGTTAAAACATTACCAAAATTCAATGAAAAAGATGTAGAAACCTTTTTGATTTCATTTGAGAAACTGACTAGGCAGATGAATTGGCCAGAGGATATGTAGGTAATGTTAATTCGGACCAAGTTGGTAGGCAGGGCGAGTGAGGTATTCGCAGCACTGTCAGATGAGTTGTCAAGAGATTATGGAGAGGTTAAACAGGCTATTTCGAGTGCCTATGAATTGATACCAGAAGCATATAGACAACGGTTCAGAAACATAAAGAAGGAACCAAGTCAGATTTATGTCGAATTCGAAAGAATTAAACAGAGCAACTTTGATAGATGGGTGAGGGCATTAAAGGTAGAAAGTACAAATGAGGATCTTAGAGAGATTATTGTGCTGGAGGATTTTAAAAATTCACTTCCAGAGATAATAAGGACTCATATTGAGGAACAGAAAGTTACCAAAGTAAGAAGAGCTGCAGAGATGGCGGATGAATATGCATTAGTCCATAAATTAAAATTTAGCTTCCAACAGCAATTTCATGCTGTGAGGGATAGAAATTGGGAAAAAGGGAGATCCTTCACTGAAAAACAAAAAGTAGATCACACTGGGAGCTGTTTACTACAGATGAAAAAAGAAACCCAAGCGGGTGAATAGGAGGCATGAAACTTCAGGTGTTTTCACTGCAATAAGGTAGGACACACAAAGTCGCAGTGCTGATGGTTTAAGAAAGGCACTAGGAAAAAGGATGTGGTAAAAGAGGCTCAACCAATGGGATTATTTAAGGTAGTAAAGGGTGCCCGATCTCTACAAAGACTTCACCTCTGTGGGTAAGGTTTACTCAGGAAGAACAGGGAGAGAAGGTAAAGAAGTTAAAATATTGAGAGATACGGGAGCTGATCAATCTCTAATAGTAAGAGATGAAAGTATTTTCACTCCCTCTGAAATGTTACCTGAGACAGCGGTAACCTGTGGAATAGATGGACAGAGGTTTAACATTCCCCTGTGTGAGATAAGGTTGGAAAGTCCAATCAAGACTGGGGAAGTTAAAGTGGGAGTGATTAAATGAGTGCCAATTCCAGGAATACAGTTTGTTCTTGGAAACAACCTGGCAGGAACAAAACTGGGAGTGACATCCCTTGCAGGGGAGAAGCTGAAGAAAAACCAGGAACTGAAGAGTTAAAAGAAAAATTTTCCAGACTGTGTGGTGTCAAGATCCCATAGTCAAAGGTTAAAGCAAGAGGGGAAAACCAAAGAGAAAGATGAAGGAGTTAAGGTCCAGTTAGCTGACACCCTGTTTGACAAAATGATCAAGGAAGAACCTAAACAGGTAGAGGGTCAGGCAAAGGTGTTTAGTTCTGATACATTACTGGAGTTACGACAAAAAGATGAGACAATTAATGATCTATATCGTAAAGCTTACTCGAAAAAGCAATCAGAATATATTCCCGACTGTTATTATTTTAAGGATTCTATCCTTATTATTTCAAGGATTCTATCCTTGAAAAGAATCCTAAGGTGAAAATGGAGACCTTGGCAGTTTGGTGCAGATGTGAAATGAGTGGAAGTGCACCAGGTTGTGTTGCCGCTAGCTTACGGATAGCAAGTTTTACGGGTAGCACATGAATTACTGGTAAGAGGTTATTTAGGAGTGAGGAAGACTCAGGCTAAAATACAAAAGCACTTCTATTGGCCTGGATTGCATGAGGATGTAGTTGAATTTTGCTGTACCTGTGATATGTGTCAGATGGTAGGAAAGCCATAGGCAGTAGTAAAACCAGCGCCTTTGATGCCAATTCCCATAGGCTATGATTGATTGTGTAGTTCCTCTCCCTAAAACCAACAGTGTGAATCAGTACTTGCTAACCATAATAGATGTGTCTACCAGATACATCCCAGAATAAAGGAATAGGAAGAACTGCAGATGCTGGGATCAGAGACAATACAGTGTGGAGCTGGAGGAACACAACAGGTCAGGCAGCATCAGAGGAGCAGGAAAGTTAATGTTTCAGGTTGGGACAATTTATCAGGATTCCTGAATTATAGACCAATAAACCTAACATTGGTAGTGGGGAAAATTCGCAAATCCATTGTCAAGGATTTTATAGCAGAGCATTTAGAAAGCAGTGGCAGGATCAGGCAAGGTCAGTATGGATTTATGAAGCGGAAATCATGCTTGACAAATCTGTTGGAATTCTGTGAAGGTGCAACTAGTAGAGTCGACAAGGGAAACGAGTCGATGTAGTATATTTGGACTTTCAGAAAGCGTTTGACAAAGTCCCACATAAGAGATTAATGTGCAGGATTAAAGCACATGGGACTGGAGGAAATGTATTGAGATGGATGGGAAAGTGGTTGACAGAGAGGAAACAAAGAGTTGAAATTAATGGATCCTTTTCAAATTGGCAGTTAATAAGTAGTGGGGTGCCACAAGGATCAGTGCTGGGACCCCAGCTATTCACAATATATATTAATGATCTGGATAAGGGAACAAAATGTAACATCTGCAAGTTTGCAGATGATACCAAGCTGGGTGGGAGGGTGAACGAGGATGCAGAGATCCTTCTGCATGATCTCGACAGGTGGGTGAATGGGCAAATCAATGGTGGATGCAGCATAATGTGGATAAATGTGGGGTTATTCACTTCAGAAGCAAAAACAAGGAGGCAGATTATTACCTGACTGGCTTTAAATTGGGAGAGGGGAGTGTGCAGTGGGACCTGGGTGTCCTTGTGCACCAGTTGCTGAAGGTAAGCATGCAGGTGCAGCAGGCAGTAATGAAGGTGAATGGTATGTTGGCCTTCATGACATAATTTCCCACGCACAGAGCCATGTTGACAATCCCTAGTCAGTCCTTGCCTTTCCAAATACATATAAATCCTGTCCCTCAGAATCCCCTCCAACAACTTACCCCCCACTGATGTCAGGCTCACTGGTCTGTAGTTAATAAAAAACCAAAAGGAACTGCGAAAGCTGTTAACCAGGAACAGCTCTGACAAAGGTTCACCAGACCCGAAATATTAACTCTGACTTCTTTCTTCACAGATGCTACCAGACCTGCTGAGCTTTTCCAGCAACTTCTGTTTTTGCACTGGTCTATAGCTCCCTGTCTTTTCCTTACCACCTTTCTGAAATAGTGGCACCACATTAGCCAACCTCCAGTCTTCTGGCACCTCACCTGTGACTAGCAATAGAACATAGAACATAGAACAGTACAGCACAGTACAGGCCCTTTGGCCCACGACGTTGCCGAACTTTTACCCTAATCCTAAGGTCTATCTAACCTCCACCCCTACCTTATGCTATCATCCATATGCCTATCTAATAACCGCTTAAATACCCCTAATGAGGCGATCTCCACTACCCTCTCCGGCAATGCATTCCACGCCCCTACCACTCTCTGAGTAAAGAACCTATCTCTGACGTCTCCCCTATATCTATCTCCACTCACTTTAAAACTATGCCCCCTCGTAATAACTACCTCCACCCTCGGAAAAAGTCTCTGGCTGCTCTATCTATACCTCTGATCATTTTGTACACCCCTATCAAGTCACCTCTCATCCTTCGTCGTTCTGAAGAGAAAAGCCCTAGCTCTCTCAAACTTTCCTCGTAAGACCTTCCCTCCATTCCAGGCAACATCCTGGTAAATCTCCTCTGCACCTTTTCTAATGCTTCCACATCTTTCCTGTAATGAGGCGACCAGAACTGGACACAATACTCCAGAAGTGACCGAACCAGGCTTGTGTATAGCTGGAGCATAACTTCACAGCTCTTGAACTCAATCCCTCTATTAATGAAAGCTAACACACCATACGCCTTCTTAACAACTCTATCCACCTGGGTGGCAGCTTTCAGGGAACTGTGAACATGAACCCCAAGATCCTTCTGCTCCTCCACACTGCCAAGAATCTTTCCGTTACCCCTGTATTCTGCTTTCAAGTTTGTCCTTCCAAAATGAATCACCTCACATTTTTCAGGGTTAAACTCCATCTGCCGCTTCTCAGCCCAGCTCTGTATCCTATCAATGTCCCTTTGTAACCTAGAACAGCCCTCCGCACTGTCCACAACGCGACCCACCTTCGTATCATCCACGAACTTACTATTCCACCCTTCCACTCCTTCATCCAAATCATTTACAAAAATCACAAAAAGAAGAGGACCCAGGACAGATCCTTGTGGTACACCATGAGTAACTGAGCACCATGTTGAATATTTTCCGTCCACTACCACCCTTTGTCTTCTAAGGGTCAGCAATTCTGAATCCAATCTGCCACATTTCCCCCCATCCCATGCCTCCTTAGTTTCTGCATGACCCTACCATGGGGAACCTTATCAAACGCCTTACTTAAATCCATGTATACCACATCCACTGCTCTACTTTCATCCATGTGTTTGGTCACCTCTTCAAAGAATTCAATAACGTTTGTGAGGCATGATCTACCCCTCACAAATCCATGCTGACTATCACAAATCAAACTGTGCCTATCCAAGTGATCATAAATCCTATCTCTCAGAGCCCTTTCCAATAATTTGCCCACCACTGATGTAAGACTAATTGGCCTGTAATTTCCGGGGTTATCCCTATTCCCTTTTTTGAACAAGGGAATGAAGTTTGCCTCTCTCCAATCTTCCAGCACCATACCCATGGACAGTGAGGACGAAAAGATGATCGCCAAAAGCCCTGCGATCTCTTCCCTCACTTCCAATAGAATCCTTGGATAAACCCCATCAGGCCCGGGGGACTTATCTATCTTCAATTTCCTCAAAATTCCTGGTACATCTTCCTTACTAACATCGATGTCCTCTAGCTTACCAGCCTGTTCTCCTCTGCAACTAGGTCCCTCTAAGTTGTGAATACTGAAGAAAAGTATTCATTAAGTACATCTCCTATTTCTTTAGGCTCCATGCACAAATTCCCTTCACAATCCTTGATCGGCCCTACCCTTTCTCTGGCCATTCTCTTATTCCTCACGTACGTGTAAAAAGCCTTGGAGTTTTCCTTGATCCTCTCTGCCAAGGTTTTCTCATGCCCCCTTATAGCTCTCCTAAGCCCTTTCTTCAGCTCCTTCCTGGATAACTTGTATCCCTCTGGAGTCTTTTCCGTTCCTTGTTTCCTAAACCTTACATAAGCATCCTTCTTTCTCTTAACTAGTCGCTCGGCCTCTCTTGAGAACCAAGGCTCCCTCACTCGACCGCATCTTACCTGCCTGCTCGGGACAAACATATCGAGCACACGCAGTATGCATTCCTTAAACAATCTCCACATTTCTATAGTGCTCTTCCCTGACAGCATCTGTTCCCAATTTATGTTACCCAGTTCTTGCCTAACAGAATTATAATTACCCTTCCCCCAATTATAAACTTTACCCTGCCGTATGTACCTATCCTTTTCCATGACTATGTAAAAGTAGCAGAGTTATGATCGCTACCGCCAAAATGCTCTCCTACCAACAGGTCGAACACTTGGCCCGGTTCATTGCCAAGCACCAAATCCAAAGTGGCCTCTCTTCATGTTGGTCTATCTACATAATGTGTCAGGAATCCTTCCTGAACGCACTGGACAAAATCCGCTCCATCTAAACTATTACAACTAAAATGTTTCCAATCAATATTTGGAAAGTTGAAGTCACCCATGACTACAACCCTGTGACCTCTGCACCTTTCCAGTATCTGTCTCCCAATCCGCTCCTCCACTTCTCTGCAACTATTAGGGGGTCCGTAAAAAACCCCCAACAAAGTGACTGCTCCTTTCTTGTTCCTGACCTCACCCCAAACTGACTTGGTAGACATATCATTCTCGAACTGCCTTTTAGTAGCTGCTATACTTGCCCTGACTAGCAATGTCACTCCCCCACCTCTTTTTCCACCCTCCCTATTTTTTTTAAAGCATCTAAATCCCGGACCTTCCAACATCCATTCCTCTCCCTGAGTTACCCAAGTTTCTGTAATGGCCACAACGTCGTAGATCCAAGTACTGACCCATGCTCTAAGTTCATCCGCCTTACTTCTGATACTTCCAGCATTGAAGTACACACACCTCAAACCATCCCTGTGTCCACAATTATGCTCCATCCACTGCATTTCTTTACTAACAACCTCACTCCCTGTTGTATCTGTTGGAAGGCTGAATACCTCATACTCTGAATTACAAATCCGGTTCCCCACCCCCTGCCAATCTAGTTTAAACCATCCCGTATAGCTCGAGCAAACCTCCCTCCCAGCAATGATACAAATATCTCAGCAACGGGCTCAGCAATCACTTCCCTAGCTTCCAACAGAGCTCTAGGGTACACCTGATCAGGTCCCGGGGATTTATCCACCTTTATGAGTTGTAAGAGGTCCAGCATCTCCTCCTCTGTGATATGGACACTGCTCAAATTATTACTATTTATTTCCCGATGTTCTCTATATTCCATATCCTTCTCCACAATAAACACTGATGCAAAATACTTATTTAGTATCTCCCCCATCTCCTGCAGTTGCACACATAGGTGGCCTTACTTATCTTTAAGGGGCCCTACTCCCTCCCTAGTAACTGTTTTGTCCTTAATGTATTTATAGAATCCTTTTGGATTCTCTTTAACCCTATTTGCCAAAGCTATCTCATGCCCCCTTTTGTCCTCCTGGTTTTCCTCTTGAGTATACTCCTACTGCCTTTAAACTGCTCTGGTTTCAGCAGGTGATCAGCTGAGGGACTGCAGAGTCAGCTGGTGTTCTGCAGGTTAATCTTCGTGAAGTTGTGGATAAGAGGGGAGAAGCTGATCTTTGGGTGAATGGGACCCTCCGCCCCACCCATGGCTGTGATCAGACTTGGCTAGCCTCTTACTGTTATGAGAGAGAGGGATGGAGTCAGGAGAAGGAAAATTCTGGAATTCCCTCCCTAATGGCATGGTCATTCAACCCATAGCACATGGACTACAGCGGTTCAAGAAGGCAGCTCACCACCACCTTCTCAAGGGGCAACTAGGGACGGGCAATAAATGCTGGGCCCAGCCAGCGACGCCCTCCTGTCCCGAAGCAATATAAAACATATTTGTCTGAGGAAGGGTCACAGGATCCAAAGTGTTAACTCTGTTTTCCCTCCCCAGATGCTGCCCAACCTGTTGGGTTTCTCCTGAGTCACATGAAGCCTGCACAGTCTACCTTCTACTCAATCTCTGCGACTGCACTCCACTCTGTAATTGTCTCCCTCCTTGTCTTTCACTTTCTTTGTCTATTCCCCTCTTATTGTCCCCTTCTCCCTGCCACTCGTCACAGATCTCCAATCTGAGCTCCTATCTCCCCTGTCTCTCTCAGTGAGGGAGGGCAGCAGTTTATACTGTGCAGTATAACTCCAATCTGATTGATAGCTCCACGCAGGCTGGTTGTTTGGAAAGCACTCGATTTGAGTCAACAGAACAAGGTCAAAGACACAGAGTGTTCCACCGTGGGCCCCCTCTTGGATTTAATCCAGGTCAATGTCCTTCAGAATCATCACCTCCTGGGAGAGCCGGTAGCCATGGTAACCTGCAGCTCCTACACACACTCTCACACACACACACTCACACTCACACTCACACTCACACACACACTCTCACACACATTCTCACACACACTCTCACACACATTCTCACACACACTCTCACACACACTCACACACTCACACTCACACATTCACACACACACTCACACACATACACACATACTCACACACACACAGTCACACACACTCAGACAGTCACACACACTCACACACACTCAACACTCACTCACACTCAACACTCACTCAACACTCACTCACACTCAACACTCACTCAACACTCACTCACACTCACACACATACTCACACAGTCACACACACACACACACTCACACACACTCACACTCACACACTCACACACACAGAGACGCACACACAGACACACACACTCACACACACACAGACTCACACACTATCTCACGCACACACACACAGACACACACACTCACACACACAGACTCACACACACTCTCTCTCACACACACACACACACAGACTCACACATTCTCTCTCTCACACACACACACGGGCACACACACGGGCACACACAAACACCCCTGAAACAAGCTGTTCCTACTAACAGTCGCCCAAGAGCACAGTGACAGGGTGGAGGGAACAGACCAAGCCCAGATACAGACAGGTAGAGAAAGAGAGAAAAAAAACGGATGGAAATTCAGGGGGAGGGAAAAGCGCAGGGAGAAAGCCAGGAGCAGAGAGGTGGAAGTTGTAACAGAGGGAATAGTTTTGGGGCAATAAGAGGGGAGAGTTGGATGAGGTACTGGTGCCAATCAAGCGGCTGCTTTGTCCTGAATTGTGTCAAGATTCTTGGGTGTTGTTGGAGCTAAACTCATCCAGGCAGGTGGGGAGCGTTCCATCACACTCCTGACTTATGCCTTGTGAGAGCATAAATCCATTAGGAGGACAAATAGGCCATTCAGCCCATCGAGTCTGCACCACCATTCAACGAGAACATAGCCAATCTGATAATTCTCATATCCAGTTTCGTGCCTTTTCCCTGTGTTCCCACTGAGATTAAGGGCAGCTACAGACTAGCAGAAATGCTAACCAGCAAGTGACTCCCACATCCTGGCAGTGAATTTAGAAAAAACCATTGAACGTAAAGGGATCGTTCTTACATTCTCTCTTATTAGAGATGGTCATCGTGAGGCATAAATGTCACTTCCTACTTGTCAGCCCAAGCCCGGATATTGTCCAGATCTTGTTGCATTTGAACACAGGCTGCTTCAGTATCTGAGGAGTCACGAATGGTGCTGAACATTGTGCAATCATCAGCGAACATCCCCACTTCTGACCTTATGATGGAGGGAAGGTCATTGATGAAGCAGCTGAAGATGGTTGGGCCTAGGACACTACCCTGAGGAACTCCTACAGAGATGTTCTGGAGCTGAGATGATTGACCCCCAACAACCATGACCATCTTCCTATGTGTCAGGTATGACTCCAACCACCGGAGAGTTTGTTCCCGATACCCAATGATTCCAGTTTTGCTAGGGCTCCTCGATGCCACACTCGGTTGAATGCAGCCTTGATTTCAAGGGCTGTCACTCTCACC
The DNA here is from genome assembly GCF_021869965.1 of Rhincodon typus. Taxonomy (NCBI): domain Eukaryota; kingdom Metazoa; phylum Chordata; class Chondrichthyes; order Orectolobiformes; family Rhincodontidae; genus Rhincodon; species Rhincodon typus. The sequence goes on along the minus strand of NW_025965768.1, from coordinate 22,480 downwards.
TCACCTCTGGAATTCAGCTCTTTTGTCCATGTTTGAACCAAGGCTGTAATGAGATCAGGAGCTGAGTGGCCCTGGCGGAACCCAAACTGGGCGTCACTGAGCAGGTTATTGCTGAGCAGGTGCTGCTTGATAGCGCTGTTACTGACACCTTCCATCACTTTACTGATGATCGAGAGGAGACTGATGGGGCAGTAATTGTCTGGGTTGGATTTGTCCTGCTTTTTGTGAACAGGACATACTTGGGCAATTTTCTACATTGTGAAGATACAAGTATTGTAATTGTACTGGAACAGCTTGGCTAGGGGAGCAGCAAGTTCTGGAGCACAAGTCTTCAGTACTATTGCCGGAATGTTGTCGGGGCCCTTAGCCTTTGCAATATCCAGTGTCTCCAACCGTTTCTTGATATCATGTGGATTGAATCGAATTGGCTGAAGACTGGTATCTGTAATGCTGGGGACCACTGGAGGAGGCTGAGATGGATCTTGCATTTGGCACTTCTGGCTGAAGATTGCTGCGAAAGCTTCAGCCTTGTCTTTTGCACTGATGTGCTGGGCTCTTCCATCATTGAGGATGGGGATATTTGTGGAGCCTCCTTCTCCAGTGAGTTGTTTAATTGTCCACCACCATTCACAACTGGATGTGGTAGGACTACAGAGCTTAGATCTGATCCGTTGCTTGTGGGATTGCTTAGTTTTGTCTATCACTTGCTGCTTTTGCTGTTTGGCGTGCAAATAGTCCTGTTTGGTGGCTTCACCAGGTTGACACCTCATCTTCAGGTATGCCTGGCGCTGCTCCTGGCATGCCCTCCTGCACTCTCCATTGACCCAGGGTTGATCCCCTGGTTTGATGGTAATGGTTGAGTGGGGGATCTGCTGGGCCATGAGGTTACAGATTGTGCTGGAGTACAATCCTGCTGCTGTTGATGGCCCACAGCACCTCACGGGTGCCCAGTCTTGAGTTGCTAGATCTGTGTGAAGTCTGTCCCATTTAGCACAGTGATAGTGCCACACAACATGATGGAGTTTATTCTCAATGTGAGGGCGGGACGTATTCTTCACAAGGACTGTACGATGGTCACTCTTCCTGATACTGTCATGGACAGATGTAACTGCAGCTGGCAGATTGATAAGGATGAGGTCAAGTATGCTTTTCCCACTTGTTGGTTCTCTCACCACCTGCCGCAGACCCAGTCTAGCAGCTATGTCCTTTAGGACCCGACCAGCTCGATCAGTAGTACTGCTGCCAAGCTACTCTTGGTGGTGGACATTGAAATCCCCCACCCAGAGTACATTTTGTGCCCTTGCCATCCTTAGTGCTTCCTGTAGGTGTTGTTCAACACGGAGGAGACAGATTCATCAATTGAGGGAGGATGGTATGTGGTAATCAGCAGGAGGTTTCCTTGCCCATGTTTAACTTGAAGCCATGAGACTTCGTGGGGTCCAGAGTCAATGTTGAGGGCTCCTAGAGCAACACTCTCCCGCCTGTATACCACTGTGCCGCCACCAATACTGGGTCTGTTCTGCCAGTGGGACAGGACATATCCAGGGATGGTGATGGTGGTGTCTGGGACATTGTCCGTCAGGTATGATTCTGTGAGTATGACTGTATCAGGCTGTTGTTTGACTAGTCTGTGTGACAGCTCTCCCAATTTTGGTACTAACCCCCAGATGTTGGTGATGAGGACTTTGCAGGGTTGACAGGGCTGTTTCTGCCGTTATCTTTTCCAGTGCCTAGGCCACTGCCAGGTGATCCGTCCAATTTAATTTCTTTCAGACTTTGTAGCGATTGGTACAACTGTGTAGCTTGCAAGACCATTTCAGAGGGCAACTGAGAGTCTGTGGCAGAGAATTCCATTGGCTCCTCACTCTCTTGGTGAAGACATTTCTCCTCATCACAGTCCTAAATGGCTCCGTCTGTATCCTTAGATTGTGATCCCTGTTTCTGGACTCTCCCTTCATCAGGAACAAACATCCTATTTTTGTCCTGTTCAGTCCTGTTGGGTTTTAATAGTTTTCTATGTAATTCCCCTCATTCTTTTAAACTCTAGTGAATGTAGTCCTAACCCAATCCAATATGTCAGTGTTAATTTGTCAGTCCTGCTATCCCAGTAATCAGTCTGGGAAGCATTTACAGCCCTTCCTTTATAGCCAGAACACCTTTGCTCAGATAAGGATGTGGAGGAGCCAGTGTTGGGCTGGGGTGGACAAAGTTAGAAATCACACGACACCAGGCTATGGTCCAACAGGTTTATTTGAAATCACATGCTTTTGGAATGCTGCTACTGAAGCTTCACCTGACGAATGAGTAGCGCTCTAAAAGCTTATGATTTCAAATGTACCTGTTGGACTATAACCTGGTGTCATCTGACTTTTACCTCAGACTAGGAGACCAAAACTGCACACAATACTCCAGGTGTGGTCTCACCAAGGCCCTGTGTAATTGCTCCTGTACTTGAATCCTCTCACTATGAGGGCCAACATCACATTTGACTTTTTCACTGCCTACTACTCCTGCAATGATACAATTAGAGAATCGAACATTGTCAGAGAGAAGATTCTGAGTGGTCTGGCAGGCTTAAAAAATGTTAAGTTGCCAGGACCAGATGAAATGGATCCCAGGCTATTGATTGAGACAAGGGAGGAAATAGCAGGGGCATAGTAATCATCATCAATTCCTCTGTGGCCACAGGAGAGATGCCATAGGACTGACAAAATGTCACACAAGGGATTCAAGTGTAAAATTATGGGACTTGGGGCAGTGCACTGACATTGGCAGATGGGGAACAAAGAGTAAAAAAAGGGTCAATTTCCTGATGCCAGGCAGTAACTAGTCGGGTGTCACAGGGATCGGTGCTGGGACCCCAGCTATTCACAATATATATTAATGATTTAGATGAGGGAACAAAATGTAATATCTCAAACTTTGCAGATGACACACATCTGGGTGGAAGGGTGAGCTGTGAGGAGGATACAGAAATGTTTCAGTGTGATTTGGACAGGCTGAGTAGGTGGGTAAATGCATGGCAGATGCTGTATAGTGTGGATAAATATGAAGTCATACACTTTGGTAGTGAAAACAGGAAGGCAGCTTATTATCTGACTGGTGATAGGTTGGGAAAGTGGGAGGTGTAATGAAACCTGGTTGTCTTGTACACCAGTCACTGAAAGTAAACAAAAAACTGAAAGAAATGCAGATATTGTAAATCAGAAACAAAAACAGAAGTTGCTGGAAAAGCTCAGCAGGTCTGGCCGCACCTATGGAGAGAAATCAGAGTTAACGTTTCGGGCCCGGTGACCCTTCCTCAGAACTCTGAAAGTAAGCATGCAAGTCATTGAGGCCTAAGGTTTGCAAAAGGGCCATTCAGTCCATTGTGTCTGTCCTGGTCAGAAACAGCCACCTCTCTATTCTAATCCCATTTCCCAGCACTTGGCCCATCGCCTTGGCATTACAAGGGCACATCTAAATACGTCTTTAATATTATGAGAGTTTCTGCCTCTACCACATTTACAGACAGTGAGTTCCAGTTTCCCAACAATTCTGGATCCAATTTGCCAAATTTCCCAGGATCCCATGGGCTCTTGCCTTTGCTCTCAATCTCCCTTGTGGGACCTTAGCAAAAGTCTTGCTGAAGTCCAAATAGACTATGTTGAATGCATTGTCTGCACCTACACACTCATCATATCTTTGAAAACATCCAATCAATTTGTTCAGGCATAACCCCCTCTGCATCCTCTTTACAGCTCACCCTCCCACCCAGTTTTGTGTCATCTGTTTGAGATATTACGTTTAGTTCCCTCATCTAAATCATTATTATATATTGTGAATAGCTGGGCAGCTAGAGCGGGAACATACTAGTTACTCCCTGCTCTGTGGAAAAAGACCTGTTTATTTCTACTGTTGTTTCCAATCTGCTCAGTCTTCTATCCATCTCAATTCATCAGTCCCAATCCCATAACTTTCTATGTTAATGTCAAAAGCCTCTGGAAATCCAAATGAACCACATCTACTGGCTCCCCGGATGAATTCTACAAGTTACATCCCCAAAGAATTCCAGTCAATTTGTGAATCCTGATTTCCTTTTTGTAAATCCATTCTGACTCTGTCTGAATCTGCCACTATTTTCCAAATGCTCAGTTATTAACTTGTTTAGAATGGACTCCAGCATTTTCCCCATTGCTGACCTCGGATTGACTGGTCCACAATTCCCTCTTTTCTCTCTGACTCCCTTCTTAATGCCATGATGTGGAGGTGCTGGTGTTGGACTGGGTTGGACAAAGTCAGAAATTGCACAGTACCAGGTTATAGTCTTTATTTGAAATCACAAGCTTTTGGAGTGCTGCCCCTTTATTATCTGACAAACATCTACTTGTGTTATCACTGTGACCTCTTGTGATTCACTTGGTTTAGCCACTTCTCTGGATTACTACACACAGCCTGGAAAAATACCAGGAATCTGTTCGTGGAACTGCTCACCACGTTAGCCTCACTCAGACTCAGATTATAGGCAGAGCTTTCACTTTCACCGCTGCTAAATCATTCCCCAGGAGTAACACTGCACCACCCAACTCCTTTGAAATTCCCCACCCAGAGTGCATTTTATGTCTTTTGCCACCCTCAGTGCTTCCTCTAAACATTGTACAACATAGCGGAGCGAGTACTGATTCATCAGCTGAGGGAGGAGGGTCTGTGATTTCCTTGCCCATGCTTAATTTGAAGCTAAGAGACTTCACTGATTGATATTAATCCATTCAGGATTCCTTTTCAGCCCAAGCTGCTTTGGAAACTATTAAACCAACAGCTCCTTTGCTTCATGGAATGTTGTTTCTGATAAAAAGCTGCACACTGACTGAAAGAAACCTTCCAGATGGTTCTGTCTTTCTAAAGGGAGAGTTATTCCTTTCTCCATCTGCCTGTGTTATGGGACATCTTGTTGCTTGGGATCAACCAAATTTTGTTCCTCTCTTGTGCCCTTATATTTTTCCAGAACATTGAAGTATTTTCCTCATGGTATTTTTAAAAAGGACCTCATTTAAGTAAATGGGAATAATGTTTTCAAATACCTATTACCACTTTCAGAATTCAAAAACAAACAACAAACTAAGTCCTTCCCTCTCAACCCACACAATAAAGAAAGCACAAATCACATATAAAGTGATAAATAGTTCTACCCACTTTATAACCTGAGTCTAAACAATGGGAATAATATCATGAACCTTCATCACTCTCTGTCTCTCTCTGTGTTTCCATGTGTCAGTCTGTCCCATTGTCCACCTTTCTCTCTCTACCTGTCTTTCACTCTGTCGCTGTTTCTCTCAATCCTCTGTATGCCTTTCTCTACCTCTGTCACTCTCTTTCACACTCTCTTCATTGCTCTCTCTCTCTTCCTTTGCGCTCTGCCACTGCCTCGCGCTCTCTCTCTCACTCTGTCCCACTGTCTCTCTCGCTGTCACTTCCTCTGTCATTCTCTCTGACACTGTCTCTCTCACTTTCTCACTGTCTCTCTCTGTCACTCTCCGAGTCTTTCACTCTATCTGTCTCTCCATTTCACTTTGTATATTTTATGAATGCTATTCTCACTGTCTCAGGAATAAGTGTCCGTTGGATTGGTGATTTTATCTTCATGGAGAGTGGACTTGGAGTTCGTTTGAAGTTTGATGGCGACAAAATAGTTTCTGTGACAGTGAGCTCGGAACTGAAGTCTTCGACTCAGGGTCTGTGTGGAGTTTACAACGACTTGGTACATGGTAAGGGACAGACTGAGGGGCCATGTCCCCAAACAGGGGAATGAGGGGTTTGAGGGGAGTGAGGGGAGTGAGGGGTTTGAGGGGAGTGAGGAGTGTGAGGGGAATGAGAGGAATGAAGGGAGTGATGGGTTTGAGGGGAGTGAGGGTTTTGAGGGGAATGAGGAGAATGAGCGGTTTGAGGGGATTGAGGGTTTTGAGGGGAGTGATGGATTTGAGGGGAGTGAGGGGAATGAGGGGTTTGAGGGGAGTGAGGGGTGTGAGGGTTTTGAGGGGTGTGAGGGTTTTCAGGAGAGTGATGGGTTTGGGGAAAGTGAGGAGTGTGAGGGGAATGAGAGGAATGAAGGGAGTGATGAGTTTGAGGGGAGTGAGGGGTGTGAGGGGAATGAGAGGTTTGAGGGGTGTGAGGGGAATGAGGGGTGTGAGAGGAATGAGGGGTTTGAGGGGCGTGAGGGGTTTGAGGGGTGTGAGGGGAATGAGGGGTTTGAGGGGAGTGAGGGGTGTG
>NW_025965768.1:0-1234 GCF_021869965.1 Rhincodon typus | reverse complement strand
CCACCTGGCTGGGCTCATTCCCCAACACCAGGTCCAGTATGGCCCCTTCCCGAGTTGGACTATTTACATACTGCTCCATAAAACCGTCCTGGATGCTCCTTACAAATTCTGCTCCATCTAAACCCCTAACACTAAGTGAATCCCAGTCAATGTTGGGAAAATTAAAATCTCCCATCACCACCACCCTGTTGCTCCTACATCTTTCCATAATCTGTCTACATATTTGTACCTCTATCTCACGCTCGCTGTTGGGAGGCTGTAGTACAGCCCCAACGTTGTTACGGCACCCTTCCTATTTCTGAGCTCTGCCCATATTGCCTTATTGCTCACGTCCTCCATAGTGCCCTCCTTCAGCACAGCTGTGATATCCTCTTTGACCAGTAATGCAACTCCTCCACCCCTTTTACCTCCCTCTCTATCCCGCCTGAAGAACCTGTATCCTGGGATATAGAGTTGCCAGTCTTGTCCTTCCCTCAACCAAGTCTCAGCAATAGCAATAACATCATACTCCCAGGTACTAATCCAAGCCCTAAGTTCATCTGCTTTACCTACTACACTTCTCGCATTAAAACAAATGCACTTCAGACCACCTGTCCCTTTGTGTTCATCATCTGCTCTCTGCTTCCTCTTCCCCTTAGTCACACTGACTTCATTATCTAGTTCCTTACAGGCTTTAGTTACTACCTCCTTACTGTCCATTAACCTCCTCATCTGGTTCCCATTCCCCTGCCACATTAGTTTAAACCCTCCCCAAAAGCATTAGCAAAAGCAGCCCCTAGGATATTGGTTTTTGGAAAGTTGCTGTGAGACAGGGAGGATTGTGAGGGAGAGCTGTGGTGTCTGAAGTGTTAATATTGGGATGAGGTGGAATGAGAGTGTGCAGCTGATCATTAATTAGCTTCAGGTGGAGTTGATGAAGCTGAGGGAGAGATTTGAATTGAGTGTGAGAGGGTGATGGTGATGGTGAGGTGAGTCATTTTGTATATTGAGATTGTGCTGGGGCAAGAATTGAGGGAGGAAGCTGAGGTGAAGTGAAGCCTGTCATTTGAATGTGGATAATCCCAGAGGAGAGTTATGAAAGTGCTAGAATGTGATGTGTCAGAGCAGCTGTCCCCTTCAGCCCCTTCTCCCCCCTCATAGGATGTTTGCTGTCCCTCCTGCTCCCACATCCTAGCATCATATACAGTAGTCCCTTTAGCCTAACTGGCTCTGCATTGACCAAGTTGCCTTGAAT
>NW_025965767.1:101996-113256 GCF_021869965.1 Rhincodon typus | reverse complement strand
TAATGCTCTCTTCACATACTCCCTCCAGAACTTCATCAGCTCCCACCCAACTGGACTAATAGCATCTTCTCTTTCCATTTGCCTTCCAGTGTCGAGGGAGCTTTGCTCCGTATCTAAACCCATGCTGGCCCTGTCCTGGGAGTGTTTGATGGCGACAGTGTTGAGGAAGCTTTACTTCCAGTTTAAAAGTGTACCCTTCCACCCCCATAATTCTGTTTGCCACTTTTGGTTCAGAAGTCTGGAAACTTTTATATTAAACCTACTGAAAGAGTAATCTTCACAGCCCTGTCGACACTAACAAATGAACAAGAAACAAGAGTAGGCCACTCAGCCCTTCAAGCCTGCCCCACCCTTCATTAGGATCATGGCTGATCTGGTTTTAACCTTTACTCTACACTCCTGCACATCCTCAATAATCTTTCATCCCCTTGGTCATCAAGAACCTACCTCCCTCTGCCTTAAATATACGTAAAGATTCTGCATCCACTGGCTTCTAAGGAAGGGAGTTCTAAAGACAACTGAGAGAAAAAAGTATTTCCTCATTTCCGTTTTAAATGGGTGACCCCTTATTTTGAAACTACCACCCCTAGTTCTGGATTCTCCTACCAGAGGGAGCATTCTTTCAACATCCAGATGGTCAAGTCTCCTCAAGATCTCACCTCTGACTCTTCCAAACACCAGTGGATACAGGACTACCCTTTCCTCATGAGGCAATCCACTCATTCTGGGTATTAGTCCAATAAACCTTCTCTGAAACGCTTCCAATGCATCAACTTCCTTCTGCAAGGGCTTCACAGACAGGAAAGGGTTTGGTGACCACCAGTGAGAAGGGTGAGTGTAGACAGGCAGTGGCAGGACTCCCTTGTGGCTATTCCCCTCTCAAACAGATATAGCATGTTGGATAATGTTGGGGTGTGGTCTCTCCGGGAAAACAACAGCAGCCAGATTAGTAGCACTACAATTGGCTCAGTTGTACAGCAGGGAGGATCAAAGTGTAGGCAAACAGTAGCAATAGGGCTCTCTATACTCAAGGGGACAGACAGACATTTCAGTGAGATTCCAGATGACGCGTTTTAACCTCCTGGTGCCAGGGTCAAGAATGTCTCTGAACAGGCACAGGATATTCTAAAGTGTGGGAACAGGAGGAGCCAGAGGTGGTTGCTCATATTGGTACCAATGACACAGGTAGAAAAAAAGGTGAGGTCTTGCAAAGGGAGTTCCGGTGTTAGGTAGGAAGTTGAAAAGCAGGACTTCTAAGGCTGAGATAACAAGGTGTAGAGCTGGATGAACACAGCAGGCCAAGCAGCATCAGAGGAGCAGGAAGGCTGACGTTTCGGGTCTGGACCCTTCTTCAGAAAAACTTCTAAGGCTGTAATGTCAGGATTATTTCCCGTGCCACATGCCAGTGAGGCTAGGAATAGGAAGGTTGTACAGTTAAATATGCAGCTAAACAGGTAGTATAGGAGCAAGGGCTTCAGGTACGTGGATTGTTGGGATGTCTTCCACGGCAGGAGGGGCCATATAAGAAGGACTGGTCAATACAGTGTGGAGCTGGAGGAAGACAGCAGGCCAGGCAGCATCAGAGGAGCAGGAAAGCTGACGTTTCGGATCGGGACCTTTCTTCAGGACTGGGGAGGGAGAAGGGAGCTCAGAAATAAATGGGAGGTCGGGCTGAGGGAAGGTAGGTGGGATGGCAATAGGTGGATGCAGGTAGGGTAGCGGGAATTGGTTAGTGGGAAGGGTGGGGCTGATAGGTGGGAGAAAAGATGAACAGGTAGCATCCAGTCAAAGAGGCAGGAATATGAGGGATGTTTGGACATGGGATGAAGCTGGGGGTGGGGAGATTTTGAAACTGGTGAATTACATGTTTAGGCCATCAGGCTGTAGGCTCCCGAGGCGGAATATGAGGTGTTGCTCCTCCAGTTTACGTGTGGTGTCATTGTGGCACTGGAGGAGGCCCAGGATGGACATGTCACCCAGGGAGTGGGAGGGAGAGTTAAAATGGTTGGTGACCAAAAGGTGTTGATGATTATAGCGTACAGAGTGCAGATGCTCTGTAAATCTGTCAGTGTCTGCGCTTGGTCTCAACGATGGAGAGAAGAACACATCAGGAGACCAGGTTGGTGGTTGTACAGATGAACCCCCGTCGGACTTGGAAAGTTTGCCTTGGTCTCGGATGGAGATGAGGGGGGAAGGTGTAGGGGCAGGTGTAGAATCTCCTGCGGTTGCAGCAAAAGGTGCTGGGTGTGGTGGGGATGGTGGGGAGTGTGGAGCGGATGAGGGAATCGTGCAGTGAGCGGTCCCTACAAAAGACAGATGGGGTTCGGGGGGAAATATCTCTTTGGTTGTGGTGTCGGATCGTAGGCGGCGGAATTGGAGGAGAATGATGTGCTGGATGCGGAGGTTGGTGGGGTGGTACATGAGGACAAGGGGATTCTGTACTTATTTTTGTTGGGGAGAGGGGTTTGAGGGCAGAGTGTGGGAAATGCAGGAGATGCAGTTGAGGGCATTTTGGATCAACGGAGGGGGCAAGTTGTGGTCCTTGAAGTAGGAGGACATCTGGGATGTCTGGGAGTGGAACACTCCATCTTGGGAGCGGATGTGGCAGAGGCGGAGGAATTGGGAGTAAGGGATCGTATTCTTGCATGAGGTGGGTGAGAGGAGGTGTAGTCTAGGTAGCTGTGGGAGTCGGTGGGTTTGAAATAGATGTCGGTGCTGAGACGGTTACTGGATATGGAGACAGAGAGGTCCAGGAAGGAGAGAGAGGTATTGGAGAAGGTCCAGGTGAATTTGAGGTTGGGGTGAAAGGTGTTAGTGAAATTGAAGAACTGTTCAAGCTCCTTATGGGAGCATGAGGCGGCACCAATACAGTCTTTGATGTAACGGAAAAAGAGGTGAGAGATGGTGCCAGTGTAACAGCGGAAGAGGGACTGTTCCACGTATCCTACAAAGAGGCAGGCATAGCTCGGACCCATACTCCTGGGCATCCCAGATGTTGTCTTACTTCAAGGACTGCAACTTCCTCCCTCCATTGATCCACAATGCCGTCAACCACATCTCTTATATTTTGTAGGGACCAATCACTGCACGACTCCCTCGTCCGCTCCACACTCCCCATCATCCCCACCTCACCCAGCACCTTTCGCTGCAACCGCAGGAGGTTCTACAGCTGCCCCTACACCTCCCCCCTCATCTCCATCCGAGACCAAGGCAAACTTTCCAAATCCGACAGGGGTTCATCTGTACAACCACCAACCTGGTCTCCTGATGTGGCCTTCTCTCCATCGTTGAGACCAAGCGCAGACACTGACAGATTTACAGAGCATCTGCACTCTGTACGCTATAATCTACAATACCTTTTGGTCACCAACCATTTTAACTCTCCCTCCCACTCCCTGGGTGACATGTCCATCCTGGGCCTCCTCCAGTGCCATAATGACACCACACGTGAACTGGAGGAACAACCCCTCATATTTCACCTCGGGAGCTTACAGCCCGATGGCCTGAACATAGAATTCACCAGTTTCAAAATCTCCCCACCCCCGGCTTCATCCCATTTCCAACCCTTTCTCTCATCCCCGCCTCCTTGATCTGACACAACCTGTCTATCTTCTCTCCCACCTATCCGCCCCAAGCCTCCCACTCACCAATCACTACCACTGCCTACCTGCACTCACCTATCACCATCCCACCTACTTTCTCCAGCCCCACCCCTCCCCTCTATTTATTTCCCACCTCCCTTCCCCCCCTCCCCATTTCTGAAGAAGGGTCCCAACCCAAAACGTCAGCTTTCCTGCTCCTCTGATGCTGCCTGGCCTGCTGTGTTCCTCCAGCTCCACACTGTGTTATATCTTAACTCCAGCATCGGCAGTTCTTGCTATCTCCAAGAAGGACGGGTTGCACCTAAACTGAAGGGGCATCAATATCCTGGCAGGAGATTTGATAGTGTCATTCAGGCACGTTTAAACTAGTGTGGCAGGGTGTCAGGAGCCAGAGTGGTAGGTCAGCATGTGGAGTGATTGAGAAGAAGAGAGGGCTAAATCAAATAACTCTAACAGGAAGAACAAGCAGAGACAGGTTAATGAACATGGTGGGTCTGGCAGTCTGAAGTGTATTTATTTTAATATACAGAGTATAACAGGTAAGGTAGAGGTGCTTAGTGCTTGGATTAGTACATGGAACTAAGCTGTTGTAGCCATTACAGAAACTTAGTTGAGAGAAGGGCAGGACTGACAACTCGACATTCCAGTGTTTGGATGTTTTAAGCGAGACAGAGATGTAAAAGAGTTAGGGGAGTTGCATTACTGATTAATGAGAAAGTTAGAGCTGTACTAAGAAAGGACATCTTGGGGAGCTCATCCAGCAAGGCCAAATGGGTAGAAACTGGGAATGAAAGAAATGCAGTCACTACGATAGCATTATACTCTACCCAGTGGGATATAGAGGAACAGTATATTAGCAGATCATGCAAAGATGTAAAAACAACCAGATTGTAATAGTCGGTGATTTTAACTTCCCCAAATTACATGGGACTCCCTTAGTCCCAGAGGCTTAGATGAAGTAGAATTTGTTAAGTGCATCCAGGAAGGTTTCTTGAAACATTGTGTGGATAATCCACCTAGGGAAAGGATGTATTAAACCTTGTGTTGGGGAGTGAACCTGACCAGATGATTGAAGTTTCAGTGGGGGACCATTTTAGGAACAGTAATAAAAATTTCATAAGTTTTAAGATAGCTACGGATAAGGATAAGAGTGGTCCTTGGGTGAAAGTGCTAAATTGGAGGAAGGCTAATTACAACAGTATTAGACACAAACTGGATGAATTAGTTTAGGGGCAGCTGTTTGAGTGTAAATCCACATTTGACATATGGGAGCTTTTTAAAAGGTCAGTTGACCAGAATTCAGGACCAGTATGTTCCTGCAAGGATGAATGGTAAGGATGACAAGATTCAGAAACTGTGGATGACAGGAGATATTGAAATCTTAGTTGAAAAGGTAAAGAAAGCATTTGTAAGGTTTAGGAAATGGAAATTAGGCAAGGCCTTTGAGAAGTAGAAAGGAAGCAGAAAGGAACCTTTGAAAAAGAAATTAGAGATGCTAGAAGGGGCCATGAAATGTCCTTAGCAAGTGGGATTAAGGAGAATCTTAAGGCATTTTATACGTATAATAGGAGCATGAGGGTAGCTAGGGAAAGGGTAGATCCACTCAAGGACAAAGGCTGGATTTATGCGTGAAGCTAGAGTAAACGGATGAGGTCCCTAATGAATACTTCACGTCAATATTCACGAAGGAGAGGGACATGGATGATCGTAAGATTAGGGAGGGGGATATTGATATTTTAGGGCGTATCAATAAAGGTGTGGTGATGTTGGGGGTCTTGAAAAACATTAACGTAGATAAGTCCCCAGGGCCTGAGGGGGTCTATCTCAAGATACTGAAGATGTCAAGGGAGTAGATTGCTGGGTCCTTGACTGAGATCTTTGCATCCTCTTTAGCCAAAGGCAAGGTCCCAGAAGACTGGAGAAAAGCCAATGTTGTCTTTGTTTAAGAAGGGAAACATGGATAATCCAGAAAATTATAGGCTGGTGAGCCTTACATCACTCATACGGAAATTATTGGAAAGATTCTTAGGGACAGGATTTATTTACATTTGGAAAAGAATGGACTGCTTAGGGATAGTCAATGTGGCTTTTTGCGGAGGAGATTTTGTCTCGCAAATTTGAGTTGTTCCATGGAAGTGACGAAGCTGTTTGATGAGACTAGGACAATGGATGACGTCTACATGGACTTTACTAAAGCATTTGACAAGGTCCCTCATGGTAGGCTGGTCCAGAAGATTAAGTCACATGGGATCCACAATGAGTTGGCAAGTTGGATACAAAATTGGCTTGGTCACAGAAGACAGAGGATAGCTGTGGAGGGGTGTTTTTCTGACTGGAGATTTGTGATCCACACTGCTCTGCAAGTGCTAGGACCTCTGTGGTTTGAAATATATGTAAATGATTTGGACGAAAATGTAGGTGGTCTGATTAATAAGTTTACGGACAACACGAAAATTTGTGGCGTTGTGGATAGTGAGGAAGGTTATCAAAGGATACAACAGGATATAGATCAGCTGGAAAGTTGGGCGGAGAAATGGCAGGTGGAGTTTAATTCAGACAAGTGCGAGGTGATGCATTTTGAAAGGTCAAATGCAAGAGGAAAATATACAGTAAATGGCAGGACCCTTAGCGGCATTGAGATACAGAGGGATCTGGAGGTACAAGTCCATAGCTCCCTGAAAGTGGATAAGGTGGTGAAGAAGGTGTATGGTGTGCTTGCCTTCATCAGTCAGGGCATTGAGTATAAAAGTTGACAAGTCATGTTGCAGCCGTATAAGACTTTAGTGAGGCCACATTTGGAGTATTGTGTGCAGTTCTGGTTGCCACATTACAGGAAGGATGTGGACGCTTGGGAGAAGATTCAGAAGAGGTTTTTCCAGGATGCTACCTGGATTGGAGTGCATTAGCTATCAGGAGAGGTTGGACAAACCTTATTCACTAGAACATTGGAGGCTGAGGAGCGACCTGATAGAATTATATCAAATTGAGAGACATGGATAGGGTATAATAGTCAGAGTCTTTTTCCCAAAGGGGAAACGTCAAATACTAGGGGGCATAGGTTTAAGTTGAGAGGGGGAAAGTTTAAAGGAGATGTGTGAGACAAGTTTTTTACACAGAGCAGTAGGTGACTGGAACATGCTGCCAATGGGGTGGTAGAAGGAGGTGCAATAGTAATGTTTAAAAAGCATTTAGGGAGTCACATGGACAGGCAGGGATTAGAGGGATAACAGACCATGTGCAGACAGGTAAGATTTGTTTAGAATTGCATAATGGTCAGCACAGATATGATGGGCTGAAGGGCCTGTACTGTACTGTACTCTGTTATATGTTCTAAGTAAGAACAGTGACCGGTACTGGACACAGATGTGGTCTCACCAATACCCTGTGTAACTGAAATTTAACCTCCCCACTCTTATGTTTAACTCCCCTTACAATGAATCAAACATCTGTTCGGTCTCCTGGTTACTTGCTGTACCTACAGGTTAACCTTTTGTGAATCATGCACGCGCACACCCAGATCCCTCTGCGTGTCTGTGAGCGAGAATTGCTAAGGGAGGGAAAAAAAGCAACTCTCCTCATCACGGACCTAAGTGACAATCTTGTTATTTTTAGATGGTCTCCCCTGGTTTGAGACACCCCCCCAACCACCCGCACCCAGCAAGCAGAAACCTCACCTGCACCTATCCCTTTGAGTCTCAATGAGACCACCTCCCATTCTTCAAAACTCCAGGGAATACTGGTCTAGTTTGCCCAGTCTGTGTGAATGTTTGAAGGGACAGTGCAGGGACAGAAGGGCTTTCCCTCCTATCGAGCATTGAATGTTTGTAAGTGTTGCTGTACAATCATCTGTCAGGTAATCTCGCTCCTTGTTCATGAAGGAATACATCACATGAAACTCACAGGTCACAGTAATACTGGGCCAATCACAGATAGAAAAGGACAAGGCAAATAACATAACCTGCTTACTTGCTATATCTTACAACTTTCCATACAGCTGCACAAGACTCACTGGAGCTGCTGAAAGTTATTTTTTGCAAATTTCTCCCTCTTTACATCATTCTGAAGTGATTCAGATTGAGGGACCATGTCAGCTGCTGCTATAGTCCACAGCTGCTGCATAATACAGAGCCAGCACCTTTCTGGAGAAATTTACCTTCGGGTTTATCAGAGCTCCTCATTATAGCCTCAACCGCTCGGGAAACACAATCATCGCAGTTGACATGCACACAGGCAGAAAAATACACACACACACACACACACACAGACGCACACACACAGACACACACACACAGACACACACACATACACACAGATACACACACCCTCACACATACACACAATTACACACACGCACACACACACATGACACACACGCATACACACAAACACTGACACACACACACACACAGACGCGCACACACACACACACAGATGCGCGCACACACACACACACACACACAGACACACACACACTCACACAAACACACACACACACAGACGGACACACACACACACATATACACTCAAACACACACACTGACGCACACACACACTGATACACACACACACACTCACACATACACACACACTCACACTCACACTCTCACACACACACAAACAGACACACACACACAGACACTTTTACACTCGCACACACATACACTCGCACACACATACACAGACACACACATACATACACACAGTCACACACATACACACACAGACACACACACACAGACACACATACACTCGCACACATACACACACACACACACACAGACACACACAAATACACACACAGACACACATACACTCGCACACATACACACACACACAGATACACACACCCTCACACATACACACAATTACACACATGCACACACACACACACTGACACACACACAGACACACAAACACACACACAGAAACACATACACACACACACACACAGACACAGACACACACACACAGACACACAAACACACACACACAGACACAGACACACATACACTTGCACACACACACACACACAGACACACACACACACACAGACACAGATACACACACACACAGACACAGACACACACACACACACACACACAGACACACAGACACACAAACACACACACAGACATGGATGGACATACACAGGCACACAGAGACATAATTCAGAAGGAAATGTATTTTCACCAGGATCTATCCCACTTGAATACATCCATTCGTGGTCAGCCAGCACAGCCCCTTGTTTCCATGAAGCTGACCTCAGCTCCTTCCCGCTGGGGAGTGTCGCTCTGCCTGTGGTGAGTTGATGGGAGGGAGGCTGTTTCACTGGCGGACTGGGATATGCTGTACCTGGTTGGGGATGCAGCAACAGCACTGGGCCATTCCAAACGACCAGCGAAGGGCTGTGGTCTGTCATCTCCACAGCTTGCTGTCTTCCTCACTGTCGCCCTTTCTCTCAGACACTGTGAGCCAGGCCTGACTCATGATGAGACCTCACTGATCCCTGGAATGTGGCTGCACATTCCCCATCTATTTCAGTCTAGATATGCCAGACAGAATCCCTGGGTCAACCCTGCTTCTCTGGTCCGGCCCAGTGCCCCAGCTGCACAATACAGGGATATCTGGGAGGATCAGCAACACCATCAGAGGAATGATATTCAAATCATTCTTCAATGCTTTGATTCAAACATTCATTAGATTCTTCGAGAACTTTGCTCCATACCTTCTCCCTGCAGTGAAACTCTGAACTCTCACTGTTTCAGTCCTGACTCCTCTTATGGGGACATCACCATAGGTTACTTTTAATTCAGCTATGTATTCAGAAATTGTACAGGCAATCATGTGCTGAAACAACGATTTAAACTTTATTACATGTAGAAACCAAAATAAGACCCCTTTATGTAAGCAAGTTGAACCTCACACCCAACTTGGCTATTTCCCAATTAATGGTGGAATTTAACTACAATTCCCAACCAACAGAGTCAGTCACTGGATGTATCCAGGTCTCAGTCCTTGTGCAGTGTTGTTCTTCAAAGGTCTGTTATTGAATTGTACTGGTGTTGGAATCTTATACAGTTCTCTCTCTTTCAATGTTTTGCTGTGACATTATTGATATCCTTTATAACTAACCGGGTTTGTCCAAATTCTCATCTTAGCTAATACCCTTCAAACCAGGCAATGTCCTGGTAAACCCCATTTCTGTACCCTCTCCAAAGCCTCCCCATCCTTCTGCTAGTGTGGTGACCAGAACGGTGCCCAATATTCCAGTTGTGGCTGAACTGATGTTGTATACAGCTACAACATGACTTGCCAATTTCTCAATGACAGGTAAAGCCAACTCTAGTCACTGCCTTGTACCAGTGTCCCCTCACATCCCTTTCCCCAACCCTAACCATACACTGTCCGGCACAGATTAGAAACCACTCCTAAAGTTCGCTTGCAACAGCATTTTCACAGTCCCTCTGCCCGGGCATCTGTATATCACAATATTTCTGCAGTTACTGATTTGCTGAAATCTTCACGCTCCTTGTCTCCAGTGAGACCATGAGCCAATCTCAGCCCAGCCTTCTCCCTGCTATGGTCCTCATCCTACAGGGGGTCTAGCCTTGGATGGATTGGGTGGGTTACTGGTTTCACAATCAACTCTGACAGGGTCTGACCCTGTTCTCTACTGCAGTGTCGTCCAGGAGTGCAAAAAGTTAGCTTTGACCTCTTCCTCTCACCAGCGAGCCAGCGTTACCAATCCCTACCCCCTTCCCCTCTACCCTCACTTCCAACTAGAAACACCAGGCACTCATGGGTTTATTCATTTGCCCCTTCCCTCCTGTACACGCACTCACTTAGCGAACCCTCCTCTCCCATCCCTCTGATCTAGGCTTCAACTTATCTCCCATCATACCCTCTTTAAACCAATCTTGTCCATGACTCCCCACCCCACCCCACCCCCACCCCATACCACTGATCCTATCCCTAAGGAGTACAGAACTTTGAATAAGGCACACATTATCAGAGTTCTTCATTTTATACTTAGTTTGTCAATTCACAATGTAAATGAGACAACATTTCAGACTGCATGGACGACTCTGATAGGTGGAGATGTTGCCATGGAGAATGTACCAGTTGGATGATGACTGACAGTTAACTGCCAAGCCCAGTTCAAGTTTCAAACAAGGCAGGTTGACTCTGATTGGACAAGGTAATGCTCCAAGTGATGAAACAGAGAAAGGACAATGCCTGTTTTGCTGAGTTGAAGCAGGTGCTCTGTGTGTGTGTGTGTGTGTGTGTGTGCGTGAGTGTGTGCGTGAGTGTGTGTGTGTCTGTGTGTGTGTCTATGTGAGTGTGTGTGTGTGTGTGTCTGTGTGTGCGTGAGTGTGCGTGTGTATGAGTGCGTCTGTGTGCGTCTGTGTGTGTGTGTGTGTGTGCGTGTGTGCGTGTGTGCGTGTGTGAGTGTGTGAGTGTGTGAGTGTGTGTGTGAGTGTGTGAGTGTGTGTATGTGTGTATGTGAGTGTGTGTATGTGTGTATGTGCGTGTGTGTGTCTGTGTGTATGAGTGCATGTGCGTGTGTGTGTGTATGAGTGCGTGTGTGTGTGTGTGTGTGAGTGCGTGTGCGTGTGTGTGTGTGTGTGTGTGTGTGTGTGTGTGTGTGTGTGTGTGTG
>NW_025965767.1:16628-16996 GCF_021869965.1 Rhincodon typus | reverse complement strand
GACTGACCCCGGTGTCCTGGGGAACAGGAAACATACTGATCCCGAGTCCATGGAGAACAGAAAACAGTCTGAACCCCAGTAAATATGGAACAGGAAACAGACTGACCCCCAGAGAATGGTGAACAGGAAATAGACAGACCTCCAGCGCAAGAGTAACGGGAAACAGACTGACCCCGGAGAATGGGGAACAGGAAACAGATTGACCCCCAGTGCATGGGGTACAGGAAACAGGGTGACCCCCAGAGAATGAGGAACAGGAAACAGACTGACTCCCAGTACATGGGGAACAGGAAACAGGCCGAACCCCAGTGAATAGGGAAGAGGAAACAGACTGACCTCCAGTTCATGAGGAACAGAGAAACAGACTG
>NW_025965767.1:14433-16618 GCF_021869965.1 Rhincodon typus | reverse complement strand
TGAATGGGGAACAGGAAACAAATTGGCCCCCAGTGCATGGGGAACAGAGAAACAGACTGACTCCCACTTCATGGGGAACAGGAAACTGATTGACCCCCAGTGCATGGGGAACAGGAAACAGACTGACTCCGAGAGAATGGGGTACATGAAACAGAGTGACTCTCAATTCATGGGGAACAGGAAACAGACTGACCCCCCAGGGCATGGGGAACAGGAAACAGACTGATTCCCTGTGCATGTGGAACGGGAAACAGGCTGACCCCCCGGGCATTTGGAACAGGAAATAGACTGACGCCCAGAGAATGGGGTACAGGAAACAGACTGACCCCGGTGCCATGGGGAACAGGAAACATACTGATCCCCAGTTCATGGAGAACAGGAAACAGACTGACCACCAGTAAATATGGAACAGGAAACAGACTGGACCCCTGAGAATGGTGAACAGGAAATAGACGGATCCCCAGTGCAAGAGTAATGGGAAACAGACTGATCCCCAGAGAATGGGGAACAGGAAACAGATTGACCCCCAGTGCATTGGGAACAGGAAACAGGCTGACCCCCAGAGAATGGGGAACAGGAAACAGATTGACTCCCAGTGCATTGGGAACAGGAAACAGGCTGACCCCCAGTGCATGGGGAACAGGAAACAGACTGACTCCCAGCTCATGGGGTACAGGAAAGCAACTGAACCCCAGTGCAAGTGTAACAGGAAACAGACTGATCCCCAGAGAATGGTGAACAGGAAACAGACTGACTCCCAGTGCATTGGGAACAGAAAACAGGCTGACCCCCAGTGAATGGGGAACAGGAAACAGACTTACCCCCAGAAAATGGGGAACAGGAAAGCAACTGACCCCCAGTGCAAGAGTAACAGGAAACAGACTGAACCCCAGTGCAAGAGTAACAGGAAACAGACTGATCCCCAGTGAATGGTGAACAGGAAACAGACTGACCCCCAGTGCATGGGGAACATGAAATAGATTGACTCCCAGTGCCTGGAGAACAGGAAACAGGCTGATCCGTAGAGAATGGGAAACAGAAGACAGACTGCCTCCCAGAAAATGGGGAACAGGAAACATACTGATCTCCAGTGAATGGGGAACAGGAAACAGACTGACTCCCAGTGCATGGGGAACAGGAAACTGGCTGACGCGCAGTGCATGGAGAACAGGAAACAGACTGAATTCCAGTGCATGGGGAACAGGAAACAGGCCGACCCCCAGTGCATGGGGAGCAGTAAACAGACTGACCCACCGAGAGAATGGGGAAGAGGAAACAGGCCGATCACCAGTGCATGGGGAGCAGTAAACAGACTGACCCACCGAGAGAATGGGGAACAGGAAACAGGCCGACCACCAGTGCATGGGGATCAGGAAACAGACTGACTCCCGAGAGAATGAGGAAGAGGAAACAGGCCGACCACCAGTGCATGGGGAACAGGAAACAGACTGACCCACCCCAAAGAATGGGGAACAGGAAATAGATCGACCTCCAGTGCATGGGGAACAGGAAACAGATTGACTCCCAGAGAATGAGGAACAAGAAACAGACTGACTCCCAGTGCATGGTGAACAGGAAACAGACTGACCCCCAGTGCGTGGGGAGCAGGAAACAGACTGACCCCCAGTGCATGGGGAAAAAGAAACAGACTGACCCCCAGTGCGTGGGGAACAGGAAACAGACTGACCCCCAGTACGTGGGGAACAGGAAACAGACTGACCCCCAGTGCATGGGGAACAGGAAACAGACTGACCTCCACTGCATGGGGAACATGAAACAGACTGACCCCCAGTGGGGCAGCACGGTGCCTCAGTGGTTAGCACTGCTGCCTCACAGCGCCAGGAACCCATGTTCGATTCCACCCTCAGGCGACTGTCTGTGTGGAGTTTGCACATTCTCCCCGGGTCTGCGTCGGTTTCCTCCGGGTGCTCTGGTTTCCTCCCACAGTCCAAAGATATGCAGGCTAGGTGGATTGGCCATGCTAAATTGGCCATAGTGTTCGGGGATATGTTATAGGGGGATGGGTCTAGGTGGAATGCTCTGGGGGTCAGTGTGATCTTGTTGGGCTGAAGGGCCTGTTTCCACACTATAGGGATTCTATGAATAGGGAACATGAAACAGACTGACCCCCAGTGCATGGGAAACAGGAAAAGCTCAGTGAATCCCAGAATCCTGTAGCTCAGAC
>NW_025965767.1:1080-14423 GCF_021869965.1 Rhincodon typus | reverse complement strand
GGGAAACAGGAAAAGCTCAGTGAATCCCAGAATCCTGTAGCTCAGACTGACCCCCAGTGCACGGGAAACAGGAAAAGCTCAGTGAATCCCAGAATCCTGTGGCTCAGACTCTCACAGCCTGTTGAACCACAGGCCATCTCTGGAACATTCTGAGCTTTACTTATCATTTGTTAGTGCTTCTGTCATTCCCAATTTCCACTGCTCCTCATCATTGAATGAATAATCAACCTCTTAATGCAATTATCAAAATGATCGAATATCAGTTTAAACTGCACTTTTCATTAAAAAGTTATTGTCACTAAAATTGGTGGAGTGTTACGCAGTTAACACATAAATCTCCTTTAAAGCCAGTTTAGTGAGTCCCAGAGCTCCATCTGAAAATTATTTGCTCCACTTTTTTATTCATTAATGTCGGTAATCCTCTTTCTCTCTGGCCCAAATGTGGGAATCAGTGAATTCTGCACTCGGTTATCTGAAACAAATGATTATAAAACAGAGCCTTGACCTGATCCTCCCAGGGAGATAAAGCTCCCTTTATTAAGGTTTCTTTGTTTGAAGCTTATAGAGGCGAGTAGATGCTGATTGTATTCGGGGATAATCCAATCATTGGCACACTGCCAACATCACTCAGTTCACTCCAGTGTCTGTGTGTTTTATTGGCCCTGTCTGGCTCCATTACAGCTGCCATCACTCAGAGATCATGCTTGCGATCTGAAGCCATTAAAGATTAATCTTCGTTGTTGTGTTCTGTGAGATCCAGGAGAAAGATCGTATAAGGATTATATGCTGTCTTTTGATTTATGTTTACAGCCAGCTGCCAGGTTCAAAAACATTGGGAAAAGCTAGTCTTAAACAGACAAATTGGCCAGCTAATTTCATAGAACCCCTACAGAAAGGGGCTGCTTGGCCCATCAAATCCACAGGGACCCTCTGAAGACCATCCTATCCAAACCCAGCACCCCACCCTATCCCTGTAACCCCATATATACCATAGCTAATTCATCTAGCCTGAATACTGTGGGGTAATTTACCATGGCCAACCCATCTGAAAATTTTTAGACTGTGGAAGGAAACCCACATGGACATGGGGAGAATGTGAAAACTCCACACAGACTGTCACCTGAGGGTGGAATTGAACCTGGGTCCCTGGCACTGTGAGGCAGCAGTGCTAACCACTGAGCTACCATACTGCCCCTATTTATGGTGAGAAGATGTCGGGTATTACTGAGTGACTGAGGTATGCCAGGAGTATGGGGGTGTACTTTATGAAGATCCTATGATGAGGCTTTCAAGAAGATGACCAGCCCAAATTAGCAACCACAAACTGAATCACTGCATTGCTGCATGTGCTCTGCCAATCCTGGGCTGGTGAATCAGAACCAGGGCTAAATGCTGCCATCCACCTGAAGTGGGCAGTGGCCTGGAGTTGACCTCTATCCCTTTCCCCTGGCCAATCCCTCCTCTACAGATAGTTCCTCTCTCCTGTTTCATGGCTACCTTCCCATGCATTAGGATTGTCCTGCTGGCCAAGGCTTACTTGGATTTGGAAATCTGAGGTTCAACAGAGAATCCAGCAGGGATTTATATCGAGACTGTACATGGTGCTGCTGCGTATCCAAGGCAGAACAGAGACAATTAGCTAACTGCCCCATGCATCAAGTCAGAGGAGACCAATCCTGAAAATTGCAATTCATTTTACACAGATTCAACACTTGCTGAGCTTTTCTGAAGGTGTGCGTTCAGAGATTCTAAGTACTATAATTCACTCTCTCTTTAAGTAGACACTATTTCTTCAATGTACTCCATTTACACACGTTCTGTTTGCTGTGGAATTAGTCAGTTACCTGTGTAATTAGACTATGCCTACGTGCAATCAGGCTGCATTTGTGAGTAGGCCGCATTGCAAGGTGCAATCAGACTGTGTTTTCTGCGTAATTAGACTGTTCCCTGTGCAATTAGACTGTTTTCTCATAAGACCAAAAGACATAGGAGCAGAAATTAGGTCATTCGGCCCATCAAGTCTGCTCCGCCATTCAATCATGCCTGATAAGTTCCTCAACCCCAATCTCCTGCTTTCTGCCTGTGACCCTTGATCCCCTTGATAATCAAGAACCTATCTATCTCTGTCTTAAATGTACTCAGTGACCTGGCCTCCACAGCCTTCTGTGGCAGTGAATTCCACAGATTCACCACTCTCTGGCTGAAGAAGTTTCTCCTTATCTCTGAGAGTGTGCCCTTGGGTCCTAGTCTCTCCTACCAATGGAAACATCTTCCCAATGTCCACTCTGTCCAGGCCATTCAGTATTCTGTAAGTTTCAATTAGATTCCCCCTCATCTTTCTAAACTCCATTTGGCTGGATGTCTGTCATGGGGAGGGTGCTAGACTCGATTATTAATGAGATTTCTGCTATGGACTTACAAAACATCAAAAAAACCAGGGAGCATCAGCACGGTTTTGTGAAAGGGAAGTCAGATCTTCAGTAGGGGGCGGGGGCTAAATTGAAAGCAGCTGAGAAATGCAGTGTTCTTTGAAAGAGCCATATAATCTGTGGATAAGGCTGAGCCTGTATGCAATCTATACTTTGATTTCTGGAAGACAGCCACATCAAAGGTGACTGTGCTAAGTAGCAGCTCAGGATATATTATTATGAGTAGGAGGTTAGCTGGCAGACAACAGGTAGCATACAAATATAGGTCTTTGTCTGATTGGGAAGGTGCAAACAAATCCCACACCAGACATGAGAGATAACACAGTGTGGAGCTGGAGGAACGCAGCAGACCAGGCAGCATCAGAGGAGCAGGAAAGTTCTTCAGAAGGTCCTGACCCGAAACATCAGCTTTCCTGCTCCTCTGATGCTGCCTGGCCTGCTGTGTTCCTCCAGCTCCACGCTGTGTTATCTCTGATTCCAGCATCTGCAGTTCTTGCTATCTCCGAGTGAGTTATATACCCACTCCAGACACTGCTGTTTACAGTTTATATCAATGATATAGCTAAGGGGATTGGGGACTCTTGTGGTGCAGTGGTAGTGTCCCTACCCCTGAGCCAGGAGGCTTGGGTTCAAGGCCTACCTGCTCCAGTGGTATATCATAATGCCTCTGAACAGGTTGCTGAGAATTCAGATCCTCTTTAGCCACAGGCAAGGTCCCAGAAGACTGGAGAAAAGCCAATGTTGTTTCTTTATTTAAGAAGGGAAACATGGATAATCCAGAAAATTATAGGCTGGTGAGCCTTACATCACTCATAGGGAAATTATTGGAAAGATTCTTAGGGACAGGATTTATTTACATTTGGAAAAGAATGGACTGCTTAGGGATAGTCAATGTGGCTTTTTGCGGAGGAGATTTTGTCTCGCAAATTTGAGTTGTTCCATGGAAGTGACGAAGCTGTTTGATGAGACTAGGACAATGGATGACGTCTACATGGACTTTACTAAAGCATTTGACAAGGTCCCTCATGGTAGGCTGGTCCAGAAGATTAAGTCACATGGGATCCACAATGAGTTGGCAAGTTGGATACAAAATTGGCTTGGTCACAGAAGACAGAGAATAGCTGTGGAGGGGTGTTTTTCTGACTGGAGATTTGTGATCTACACTGCTCTGCAAGTGCTAGGACTTCTGTGGTTTGAAATATATGTAAATGATTTGGACAAAAATGTAGGTGGTCTGATTAATAAGTTTACAGACAACACGAAAATTTGTGGTGTTGTGAATAGTGAGGAAGGTTGTCAAAGGATACAGTAGGATATAAATCAGTTGGAAAGCTGGGCGAAGAAATGGCAAATGGAGTGCAATTCGACAGGAGTGAGGTGAGACATTTTGGGAAGTCAGATGCAAAAGGAGAGTACACAGTAAATGGCAGGATCCCCAAGGAGCATTAATAAACAGAACGATCTTGGGTGCAAGTCCAAAACTGTTTGAAAGTAGCAAAACAAGTAGATAAGGCAGTAGAAAAGGCATACAGCATGTTTGCCTTCATTAGCCAGGGCATTGAGTATAAAAGTTGGGAAGTCATGTAGCAGCTGTATAAATTTTAGTTAGGCTACATTTGGAGTATTGTGTGCAGTTCTGGTCACCACATGTTAGGAGGGATGTGTGTAAGGATTCTGGTTTGCAGTCAGTAAAACTGCTGATTTTTAGCTGCGTCGAATCACCCCCAGATCCCTGGTTCTGACACCAGACTTATTTAGGGAATGTGAAGTGAAGAAGGCATTGACACGTGATTCAGGGCAAAAAAATCTCTGCATTTATTAAATACAAAGGTGGCTATATCACAAGAAATAAAAGGCAAATGCAATAAACGCAAAGGTGAATAAATTACAAGAGATTAAAAAAATCAAATATAAAACTGTGAAACTGACACTAATCAGTTATTAACTTACACAGGCTAATTACTATTAGAAACTAAACAGTAGCTTTAAACACAGATACTTTAATCAGACTTCCTGACCTTAGGGTGCCCTGCACTGTCACCAACCCACCTTTCCCCTCCCTGCTAGCTTTGGGTTCTCGAGGAAATAGGTTCACCAATGGGGATAAACACGATATTGAAATACAGCTGGCTGTTTCCACTTGCTGTAGCTGGTGCTTCACTGAAGATTTCAGATGGTGTAGGCCTTCAGTCTGGGTTGTGTCCATTGATGCGGTAAGATGCGTTGTGGATTTATTGGGGGAGTACATTGGTTTTCTTTGCTGTTGGTGAGTTTTGTGAGCACGTGTGGGGGGGCCTTGTGGTGTTGATCGGGTCGGTGGCTCTCAGAGGTTGTTTGGTCTGTAGGTCAAAGTCATTGGTCGGAGATGGCCACAGGGATCGATCTCAGTGCAGTAGCTCTCTGGAGTCCTTCTCCTGTTGGTAGTTGCGGATCACTCTCCTTTTCGGGGCACCAACACCTGCATTTCCCAATTGTGTTACTGTTACCCCTTTTTGCGATGAATTGCCTTGCTGATAGTTTAGAGTAAGTGCAAACATATTCCAGTTAGGTGGAATGTCTGGTATTTCTTCGAACAAGTATTAATTGTAGTTGGATTTCTTGGTATCTGTGAAGGCTCCATGATGTCTGTGTTATTCTGGATCATTGTTCTTTTAGGGTTGAGGTGTGAATTGGATTTTGTAACTGAACAGTGGTCCCACACAGCAGTCCCTGTGATGGTGTATTTCCCCAGGGCATAGCCTAGCTGCCTTTTCTTTAATTTTATAAAAAAAGTTGTCAAAAATCCAGGGTTTTGGTCCAGTATTTAAAATGATAGGGATTTTTGCTCAATCCTACATGTGGAGGCTTTGGACAGGGCATTGAAGATGTTTACCAGGATGCTGCCTGGATTGGAGGGTCTTAGCTATAAAAGGATTGCTTTCGTTAGAGCATCAGAGGCTGAGGGGCGACCTGACAGAGGTATATAAAACTATGACAGGCACGGATAGGGTGGATGGTCGGGGTCTCTTTCCCTGGAGAGAAATGTCAGACTAGTGGGTGCAAGTTTAAAGTGAGTGGGGTAAAGTTTAAAGGAGATCTACGAGGCAAGTTTTTTTTTTAAACACAGAGGGTGGTAGGTTCCTGGAACGCACTGTCAGGGGAATTGGTAGAAACAGATGCAATAGCAACTTTTAAGAGACTTTTAGACAGGCAGGGAATAGAGAGATACAGACAAGTGAGGCAGATGGGATTAGTTTACAATGGAATCGTGGCTGGCACAGACATGGTGAGCCAAAGGGCCTGTTCCTGTGCTATATTGTTCATGGTTTTCAATATCTAGATGAGGAGAGTGAAGGGACGGTAACTAACTAAATAGGGAAGCATGTTGTGATGAGGAGGTTGCAGACAGATATGGACAAGTTGATCAAGTGAGCAAAAATCTACCAGATGAAGTATAATGTGAGGAAAGGCGTACGATGTTGTCCGCTTAAGCGGAGAGAATGAAAAAGAAGAGGAGCACTTAAACACAGAACAATTGCAGAATGCTGAGGTGTAGAGGGATTGAGACTTCTTTTTAAGTGCGGGAGTCACAAATCGGGTCGGTATGCAGGTACAACAGGTAATGAAGAAGGTTGATACAACAAGGCGTAGAGCTGGATGAACACAACAGGCCAAGCAGCATCAGAGGAGCAGGAAAGCTGACGTTTCAGGCCTGGACCCTTCTTCAGAAAATGGTTAATGGGATGGTTGGACATTAAATTGATGTCGACTCTTATGGGCAAATCCAGAAGTACAGGGTCTGCTCTTTTCGGACAGAGAGAAGGGGAATGTTTCTCTTGACGCTTGTGGGACTTCGGAACTCTATCCCTCAGAAGATGGGGGCAGAAAATCGGAAGAGGTATTCATTAAACTTTTGCTTTGAGGGGTGGCAGTGGGAGTAAATTAAGTGCTTTGCCTGATGAGAATCTTGTGCTATTGGGGGCAGATGGCAGACGATCTTACTGAATGGAAAACCAGGCTCAAGGCCTACTCTTGCCCCTGTCACATACATGTACACGTTTCCAGCTTCTGTCTCAAAAGACTAGCAAACAATTATGGCTTTTTCGGCCTTTTCCAAAAATAATTTAAGTGCAGAGATAGTAGGAACTGCAGATGCTGGAGAATCCGAGACAACAAGGTGCAGAGCTGGATGAACACAGCAGGCCAAGCAGCATCAGAGGAGCAGCATGTTGCCTCTTTTGTAATCATTTTTTTCTTCTCTGCATGCGCTGTAGCAACTGCAGATGGGGATTGATAAATAAACTTTTCATGAGAAAACCTATCTTTTGTATTTGTTTGCTGGGTGTCACAGCACTCCCAAGAATGGGAAAAATCAGGCAGAAACTTCCTTGTGTTTCTCCCTTGTTTGTAACAGGTGTTTCAGTGAGTGGGCAGTGTTTCTCAGTGACTGCGCATGAGGTATTGTGGTGAGTGTGTGCCTGGAAATGCTTCAGGGAGCGCTGTGGTTTATTCGGAAGTGAGCCAACGTCAGTGTTTTGCTGAATGCGTGTTTTATCACTCGCGACCATGGTATGTTGGTGCTCAGGACCATGATGTTTGTGCTATCTCTCACAAGAACAGAGTCTGGTGTTAGACAGGTTTTATTTCTACAGTAAATATAAAAATACAGCGTGGTAGAACTCCCCGACTGTGATCAGTGACAGCTAGACAATAATAACTGGAGGTTAGAGGGAAGGAGCAGAGTCCCACAGAGATCCCGAGACAACCTTCTGCTCCACAGCACCTTAAACACACAGGGACTGCCAATCTGCTGGTCTCCACACAACCGGGATAAGCACAGAAGCAGCAGAGTTTACAGTCACCAGTTTACATGTTAAATGTTTTGTTAGCTATCTGTCCCACCGTATTCCCCTCCAACGGCATCTCTCTCTCTCCCCAACAACCACCCCCACCCCACCCCCAGCAGAGTGCATTGGTATTGAGAGCTAACCCCATAAGCCCCAGCTCTGAACTGTAGCTTGCGACTGTGTTCACCTTGAGAGGGCCAGGGCTCCTGAGCAACACACAATCATTGTCCTCCCTCTCACATTGCCGTTCGGGGCAGGGGTGTGTGTGTGTGTGTGTGTGTGTGTGTTGCGGGGGGGGGGTTGCAGGGAGGGGAAAGGAGTGTTGGAGGAGTGTCTGGAAGAGGAGTGTCTATGGCGGGGGGGGGGGGGGGGGGGGGGGGGGGTACCTCTGCTCAGTCACCCCAAGCAGCAGGAAATGGGGTGTCTGTACCGGGGAGGGAGTGGGGCGGGGGGGAAGAGGAGTGTCTGTCTGTGAGTGTCCGTGTGTGTGTATGTGTCTGTCTGTGTTTGTGTGTGTCTGTCCATGTGTGTGTCTGTGTGTGTGTGTGTGTGTGTCCATGTGTCCGTGTCCATATGTGTGTGTGTTGGTGGGGGGGTGGGGAGTAACAGGGGTGTCTGTGTCCGGGGACGGGGGGTGCAGATGGGCATGTTGGGCCCAGGAAAGGGGAAAGGGGCAAGGAAAGGTAGGTGTCAGGGTCTGTGAAATAAGGTCAAAGTGACCATTGGCACAGAATGATGGCCCCCTTACCTAACAGAGGGCTGTCAGGGTATGACATGGTGTATGCCATAGTGGCCAATCTCTCTCTCTCCCTCTCGTCCTCCCTCAGAGGGTGTGGGCGGTTGTGAAGAGGGATGGGGAGACTCAGTTCCCTATGACATTGTAATGTATAACCAGGAGTGAGCTCTGCAGGACAGCCATGCCATCGAGAGGCCCAGTGCCCCATAGTGACGTCCCCCATTGGTGTTTGTACATGGTCACCACTGAGGGGCCCAGTGTCAGAGCTCTACAAAGGCTAGGCAATAGTGCTGGGGGTGGGGTGAACATCCCAGAGGGGAGACAGCGGGGCTGGGGTTGGGGGCAACGTCCCAGAGGAGGATCAGAGGGGCTGGGGGTGGGTGGGGGAATGTCCCAGAGGAGGGACAGTGGGGTTGGGGAATGTCTCGGGGGGGGCAGTCTGGCTAGGGGTGGGGACACCATCCCAGAGGAGGGTCAGTGGGGCCGAGGCTTTCTGAGGCTTCTCGTCTCACATCCTGTTGGGGAGCAAAGGAACGGGAATGGTGAGATGGGAATGCTGACAGGAAGATGTAGGTAAGTCCCAGCTCTAGTAGGGAGTGTCCGCTTTCAGGTTCCGGTACAGACAGCAAGTGAAAATCATTCCGAAGATCTGTAAAGATCAAAACGTGGCATCAGCTTTCTACAGTCTTCATGGTCACAGCATCTTCACACGATCCTCCAGTACCCAACACCTGCAGCCCCCCCACCGCCCCCACCCGCCATGGGCAGCACAGAGGGAGCTCCACACTGGGACCATGGGGGAGTTCATACAGACAGCTCCACACTGGGACCATGGGGGAGTTCATACAGACAGCTCCACACTGGGACCAAATGAAATCACATTGGGATCCTATTGGCTGAAGGAGCAGGCGCAGGGGATGGGGTAGGGGGGGAAGCTGCTGGTTTGAATGGTCTCCGTTGGCTGTGTATAACAGTGCTCCTACCTGGACACAGGCGATTCCTATTCCCACTGCTCCAATAATCTTCAGGTGGGCCATGATGAAACCCTCCAGCTTGGTAATGCAGCCTCCCTGTAAAACGGGGCAGCACAGCTCAGTCACTATGAACACACAGCCCTTCCAGTGGCTACAGGCATGACTCCAGCATAGTGGGCCCCAGCTCCTGGCACAGAGCAGGGCCTGAGACAGGACACCATCCCACATTAGTGCCGTAAGGGGCACTGTGCTCCTGAAGGTGAGGCAGGACCTCAGTGATAGCATTCTCTGCGTTAATGCCAGTACAACGTGCCAGTCATCTTACAAATACAAGAGTAAAGTGCATGGCTGCAAAGATTGGGCAAGGGAGAGGAAAACTTCAGTTTGCTGGGACACTGGAACCAGATCTGGGAAAGTTGGGATCTTTACAGGGAGGCCAAGTTTCTCCTGAATGGACTGGGATTTGTCTGGTGGTGCTAGGGAGGGTTTAAACTGACAGCACAGTGGTTGGGAGTTATACTATCTCCAAGGAGATCTAGGGAAGAGCAGATCAGAATGGTGGTAGAAAGGGGAAGGTGCTAGGTGGGGGACACAAATTGAGAAACAATGAAGTCTAAACAAGGCTCCTAAAGGAAGGTGACAGAGCTGAAAGGTTCATTCGCTTTCTCTCCCCACAGATACGGCCCAGTATTTTCTGCAGTGTTGTTTTTTATGTGATGCATTCCAGGAGTATATGTAAAAGTTTGGAATGAGGTAAAATGAGTTACAGATGCAGATTACAACAGGGAAATATGTTATCGGGGTTGTAACTGAGAGCTGGGTTAAAGGAAAGCTGGGCTTACAATATTCCTGCAGAAATATTGTCTGGGAAGATGGGAAACAGAGGGAAGGTGAGGATATAGATGAAGGAAAATATGCAAGACCAGAGGAACGAGGAAGATTTATTTTGTTATACCCAAGTAATAATGGGGCTACCATCAAACTATTGGGTGAATTCCATAGGCCACTCACTCACAGGAAAGATGTACAAAGATATTACAGAGAGTTGCAACAATTGCGCACTTTGGCTACTCAAATACAGCCTGGAATTGCAATAACAGAGAGCAAAAGAATCCATAAAGTGTGCTCAGGTGCTTGTTTGTCACCAGTTCAATAAGGAAGAAGATTGGGTTCTGGAGAATGAAACCCACACCATCTCGTAAAGAAACAGCGATCGTAACATTGTAAGGTTTAGGGTATCTATAGACAAGGAACAATCCAGAATGACTATCAGTGGTGAGGGGTCTTCAATGGATTGAGAATGGATCTGATCCAGAGAAACTGGAATCAAAGATTGTCAGCTGCTTGGTCTATTCTGTCTTTAAAAGAGGAGATAGTACAGTCAAGGTACATTCCCATGAGGTGAAAAGACACAGAGAGCAAACCTGGAGCTGTCTGTACAGAATGAAAGCTGAAGGTGAAGTAGACAGAAGGGTGCATTTGAGAGATGACAGGTGGATGACGCAATCATAAACCAGGCTGAATACAGAAGGTTTGAAGGACAAGAAAGAAAAGCAAAGAAAGTGTGTGAGAAAAGGCCAACAGCTAACAGGAAACGTTATCTAAACAGCTTCTCTCACCATTAAAGTAGTAAAACAGAGCCAAAGAGGAGGAGTGAGATCAACACATGGAGCCAAAAGGGATTTGATACATGGACCCAGGGCTGTTGGCCAACAGGTTAAATTAATACAATACAATTGTCTTTACTGAAGGTGGTATAGCCCACATTGTGGTGAAACAGAAAGTTGTTCAGATCCTCAACAGGCTAAAGATTGATCAAGGGCAATGTCTGGGATAGGTAGCCAGAGACCAGCCGAGAACTATCCAGGGACGTGGAGGGAATGGACAGTGGAAATTGTGGAAGAATTGGCCTTAATTTCTCAATTTTCTTTAGACATGGCCTTCTGCATCCCTCTCCCCTTTCCACCCACTCTCCTCTCCCATCCCTCCTCCCCTCTCCCTCAGGCCCTCTCCCAACCCAAACCCCCCCCCCCCCCCCTTGGCCCCCCCCCCCCCCCCCCCCCCCTTTTCGGGCCCCCTGCCCTGGACCCCCCCTTGGACCCCCCCCCCCCCACTCACTCACCTCCACCTTGTAGATGTTGGATGGGTGGTCTCTTTTACCACAGCCAACTGTCATGGACTTACAGCAGCTGTCAGGTACGATCCGATCTCCAGATTGCCCCGATGTCACCCAGCGGCTTTCCTGCCAGTCCTTCGAGTTATTGCTGCCGCAGCAACGGAACTGACAAGGCGAGAGAGGGGGCACACGGTGTGAGTTTACTGAGGGCACAGCCCACTCAACCCATAGGCCAGCACCAATCTGCTCTCCATCCAACTGTTACCACCAGACTCTCACTCATCCTCCCAGCACCCCCCTCTCAAATAACTAGCTTTACCAGCCCCTCTTCCAGATAAATATGTTCTCCATTCCCCACCTCCCCTTTCTCAAATTACTAGTTTAACCACAATCCCTGATAACTAGTCCACTATTCCCCCAATCCGTCTAACTGTTTCCCACTCTTTCTGTCTCTCTCTCTCTCAGATAATCTATTATCCATTCCCAACTCCCCTCTCCAATAACTAATGTCACCCCACTCCCCTTCTCTCCGATAACTAGTTTAACCCTTCCCCACCCTCCTCTCACATGTAAGTGATTATACCATTTCACAACATTTCCCAAACCCTGTCTTATATAACCAGTTTAACCATTCACCAACTGTTCCGATTACTAGTTTAATCATTCATTGACCCCGCTCTTAGACTACTACTTAAACCTTGTCCCACACCCTCTCTCGCAGAAAACTAATTTAACCATTCCCAACTCCTCGCTCTCAGGTTATTCATCCAACCCTTCCCAACCTGTTCTTCCTAAGGTTTCACTGTTCCCCATTCCCCTCTATCTGATACGTCCTCCAAACCCCTTCTCCCAGATAACTGCCCACCACACCTTTTCTTTCACAGATAAATATTTTAACTGTTCCTCAGCCCCACTCTATCAGTTAATTAGCATAACTATTTACCAACACTTCTCTCTCAGATAACTAGTTTAGCCAATCCCCACCACCACTCTCTCTGATTTCATGTGAAACTGTTGTCTGTCACCTTGCTCTCAGATAAGGAGTTTATCTATTCTCCACTCCCTGTCTGTCAGATAACTAGTTTAACCATTCCCCAACTCCTCTCTCTTAGATAACTAGTTTATCTGCTCTCCATGCCCTCTCCCTCAGATAACTAGTTTAACCATCTGCCCCTCCCTCTCTCTCCAATAATTACTTTAACCATGCCCGACCCACTCACTCTCAGACAACCAGTTTAAACATTTACCACCCCATCTCAGGTAATGAGGTTAATCATTCTTGTTTCTTCTCTCATTGGTAACTCTTTAAACTGCTACCACCCATCCCTTAGAAAACTAGTTTAACTATTGAACTTTGCATGTGGCCCGTCTTTCTCTCTCTATCTATGCCATGGTCTCTCCCTCTCTCCCCTCCCCCCCAACACGTGTTCACTTTCTCACTTTCTTCTGTCCCTCTCCTCTCCTCCGTCTCCCTCGCCACCATCCGCACAGCATGTCTGCACTCTCCCTCCCTGTCTGTGCACTCTCTCTCTCGCTGGGGTCTGCTTTCCCCGGTCAGTTCCTCTCTCCTCTGGAATGTCAACTCACTTCTTGCTGCAGTTTGTCAACTGCCTTGGTGATATGGATCTGGTCTGGCATCCTGTACTTCTCTATCATTGTCACTCGCAGATTGGTCTTTAGGTCATCACTCAGCTGTAACAGAGCATAGAGAGGGTAAGCGGCGGAGTGAGAGAGAAGGTGAGGGAGAGGGAGTGACACAGAGGATGAAAGAGGCAGGCAAAGGAATTTATTGGTTAGTGCAGTTTCCGCCTCTGACACCGGGGGTCAGTGTGGGACACAGACCTGCAGTTCCCGGCTGTGACACTGGGGGTCAGTGTGGGACACAGACCTGCAGTTCCCGGCTGTGACACTGGGGGTCAGTGTGGGACACAGACCTGCAGTTCCCGGCTGTGACACCGGGGTCAGTGTGGGACACAGAGCTGCAGTTCCTGGCTCTGACACCGGGGGTCAGTCTGGGACACAGCTGCAGTTCCCGGCTCTGACGCCGGGGGTCAGTCTGGGACACAGCTGCAGTTCCCGGCTCTGACGCCGGGGGTCAGTCTGGGACACAGCTGCAGTTCCCGGCTCTGACGCCGGGGGTCAGTCTGGGACACAGCTGCAGTTCCCGGCTCTGACGCCGGGGGTCAGTCTGGGACACAGCTGCAGTTCCCGGCTCTGACACCGGGGGTCAGTCTGGGACACAGAGCTGCAGTTCCTGGCTCT
>NW_025965767.1:0-1070 GCF_021869965.1 Rhincodon typus | reverse complement strand
CTGTGAACTGTGTTCCACTTGAAAAACATTTTTGCTGAAAGATCATATCTCTAGATTTCTGTCACTGAGTAGTAACTGGATGACAATCTGCAGAATTCACCCAGTGGGTGCCAATGTTCAGTGGGGCAGGGGACAGGAATTAGTGGATCGAGAGAAATCTGGTCGTTCCCAGTAAACTCAGAGGGTGTGCTGCTGCATTATCTCCAAAGAATCCTGTCCCACAGTGAGTTACCACTGATAGGCTCCCAAAAGCACGTTTCCAACACTATCCTGAGGCCAAGACGACAGTGGAAATCTAAAAAACGGGGCAGAGGAAGTATAAGAATAGGTTACCAAAGGCATAATGTTTTAAATACACATGTAGAAATCAGGACCACAAAGAACTCGAGACCAAAAAGCAAGACTTTGTACAAAGCCAGATGATATGGCTCCAATCCTAAACAACAACTGTGCATCTGTCTCCATTTGAGAAAACAGTCAGTCTTGTGGGAAACAAGGAGGCAGGAGACTAAAAATACACAAATGGAGGGACTTTAGCAGTTAATGGACTTTAAAGTAGAAAGTCAATGCAGTCCACCTGCTGTGGGTTGACTGACAATGCCATTAGGGAGGGAATTCCAGGATTTTGACCCAGTGACAGTGAAGGAATGGCGATGTATTTCCAAGTCAGGATGGTGAGTGACTTGGAGGGGGCGGTGTTCCCGCATATCGGCTGCCCACGTCCTTCGAAATGGAAGTGGTTGTGGGTTTGGAAGGTGCTGTCTGAGGATCTTTGGTGAATTTCTGCAGTGCATCTTGTAGTTAGTACACACTAGTGTTACTGAGCATCGGTGGTGGAGGGAATGGAAGCTTGTGGATGTAGTGCCAATCAAACGGGCTGCTTTGTCCTGGATGGTGTCAAGCTTCTTGTGTGTTGTTGGGGCTGCACTCATCCAGGCAAGTGGGGAGTATTCCATCACACTCCTGACTTGTGCCTTGTAGATGGTGGACAGACTTTGAGGATTCAGGAGGTGAGTTACTTGCCGCAGTATTCCCAGCTTCTGACCCATTCACTGTGTTAATTTAACAAG
>NW_025965766.1:101499-113460 GCF_021869965.1 Rhincodon typus | reverse complement strand
TTCATCCACAAGGACCAATGCAGTGAATTTTCCCTGAATTGCACGCATTATCTTTCCTCAAGCCCTCCGTCCGAACATCAACATTTACAAGTTGCTTCAGTCACAAGGGTGTCAACCCATGTCATTTTCCCTCGGTCTCTCCCAAAGAGGAGATTGCAAAACTGTGGAAGACCTTACCATCATCCCCATTTCCTTTAACAACCTGGGATTCAAACACCAGGACCAGACAACACAGCCACTCTAAGCACAGCATTTCTGGTACATCCTGCTCATCAACTTTAAGACCATTACTTCTACCAAAACAAATAATTCATTGAGTACAGAATCACACTCTCTCTCCTGCACAAACTGACTGTAGGTATTCTAATTATACTGTTCACAGTTACATCTTCACATGCAATCTTACAAACTACAACGGCAAAATCATCATAGGTACACCACCACTTTCACGTTCACCACTAAGCCACTCACCCCGTCCTGTCTTGGAAGCGCAATCGCCATTTTGTTGGCATCACTGGATCAAAATCCAAGAACATACTCACTAAAAGACATTGTATCAAGTAGTCTGCAGCAGTTCAAGAGGCAGCTTTCCACCACTTTTGAAGATAACTAGGTATGGATAATAAATACTGGCCCAACCACAACGCCCACATCACATTAATGATTAAAGAAAACTGCTTCAGTCCAAGTTAACGGTATAAGAATAATCCATAAGTATTAAAAACCATGTATATTTAATCCCATAAATGTTTACCATAAATTGAGCTGAATAAATAAATTGTAGAATTCATAAGGAGCGACAGAACTAGCCCCACTCCTCTGAGCTTCTCTCATAGCCCTGCAATGTTTCATTTTTAATTATTTAGTCAATTCCTTTTTGAAAAATCGAATTACTATATTCTTTCAGGAAGGACATTTCAAAAATAAAACACAAAAAGCAGGAAAACAAAAACAAAAGGTAAAAAATACTTCAACTCATCTCATCTCTGGGTCTTTTGCTAATTACCTCAACCTTGCATACTGTAGCTACTGATCTTTCTGCCAGTGGAACTGGCAGATTTACAGAGGCTCACTTCACCTAATGAAGGGACAGTGCTATGAAAGCTTGTGATTTCAAGTAAACTTGTTGGACTTAACCCGGTGTTGTGGGACTTCTAACCCCTGTCTACGCCAACCAAACACCAGCACCTCCACATCACGCTAGTGGAAGATAATCGACTACTAAAAAGATTTATGACTTGAACTCATCACCACTGTGCACGAGAACTAGGAACAGAAGTAGGCAATTCAGCCTCTCAAGCCTATCTCCAC
Organism: Rhincodon typus; assembly: GCF_021869965.1. Lineage (NCBI taxonomy): Eukaryota > Metazoa > Chordata > Chondrichthyes > Orectolobiformes > Rhincodontidae > Rhincodon > Rhincodon typus. The sequence goes on along the minus strand of NW_025965766.1, from coordinate 112,149 downwards.
TATCTGTGATCACGGCTGATCTCATCTCGACCTCAACTCTACTTTCCTGCCTGCTCTCCGTAACCCTTCAATCTATTACTAATTAAAAATCTCTCTCTTCAAATTAAAGACACGAAGCAGGCTATTAATAAAGACATTGAACTCAACCCCATATACATTCCACTACGGAGGAAACCCGGAAGTGAGACAATCCATCGCAACGGACCCCAGAGTTTAAAAGCCAGGCGGGAAAACACACCGACGCTTCATCAGAGGCTACACGGAGGACGTTACCAAGCACGGTATCAAAACGTCTGCGGAACAACAAACCAGTTCGGCGAGCCAACCAACCTCAATAAAGACCTGCATCTTTATGCTCCAGACCTAGACTCACCAACTGTTCTATAATCTCTTCAACAATCAAATCATCCGTTAACCTTAACAGGATGTCAGTTTTCACAATCATACTGAAGAGGTCTTCGGCCCGTCAATTCCATAGTGCCAAAATTACACCGGTCTCGCTTCCAGGCACTAAGCCCCTAGGCCTTGGTTATAGGCTAAGTACTTTTCAAAGTGTTGAGGTTACATGCCTCACCTGGCCTCAGGCGGTGAATTCCGGAGTCCCACCACTCTGGTTGAATTTTTTTCCCCTCAAAGCTTCACTAAATCTCCTACCTCCCACCTCAAAACTATACCTGGTTACTGATCCTTCAACTAAGGGGAACAGCAGCTTCCTTTTCACCATGTCAGTGCATCAATCAAGGCCCACCTCAACCTTCTCTGCTCCAAAGAAAGCAGGTTATCCTTTCTCTCTTTATAGTTAAGATGCTGCATCCTGGGTAACATCCTGGTGAATCTTCTCTAACCTCTCCAGAGCAATCACATCCTTCTTCTAGTGTGTTGACCAGAACTGCACACAATACTCTGGCCGTGGCCTAGCCAAAGTCCTATACAACTCCAACATGTTCTCCATGCCTTTATCTTTCCTCAGTCATGGCAAAGATAAGTGTCCCATATGCCTTAACTACTCTATTAACTTGCCTTGCTACCCTCAGGGATTTGTGACAAGCACCCGAAAATTCCTCTAAACTTCATGCTGTCCTACCATTTATTGAATACACTTTTCTTGTAACCTCACTTGTCAGGGTTAAATTCCATCCGCAGAGTGTTGTGTTCTCTCTCCTCGTAATTCGACCTTTGGAGACCAGGCGAGATTCTCAGAAATCGATCCTGCACTTTCAAACCCAATATTTACTTTCACATTTCTACACGGGTTTTGGATTTTGCTGTCTGGGCCAGCAATTATTGCCCATCTCCAATTGCTTTGAAAAATGCGATCACGAGCTGCCTTCTCGAACTGCTGCTGTTCTTGGATGTAGGAACACCAAGGGTGATATTAGGAAGGAAGTTCAGGGATTTTGACCCAGGAACAGCAATATAGCTCTAGGTCAGAATGATGTGTGGCCTGGGGTGGAACTTGTCTCATACAATCAAGTGTTTCCTTGATGTCAAGGGCAGTCACTCTCACCTCAACTCTGGAGGTTAAGCTTGTTTATCCATATTTGGACCAAATCTGAAATCCTTCCCTTTAGATTTAACCAGGCTTTGTGCAGGTATAGCATAGTTTTTGCAATGCATTCCCCTGTCCATATCCCTGGCTCTCTATAATAGGATGTTAGCCTGTTTTGTACAAGTTCACTCCATGTTCGCACCAAACAGTCTCTAGTATTTCTGTTTAGCACATACTTCATTTCACCTTTTAAGCCCAAACACTTCACACTTATCTAGACTGAAAACCATCTGCCACTGTTTCATCTACTTTATTAATATCTATTGCTATTTACCTCACTGATTCAAATTAATATTAATCTAAATGCTAAATTTTACCTATAATTAAATAAAAAGATGGCCCATCCATTTCCTACTTTACATTTTCAAAATTCACAATGACCATTAGGTGAGTAATTTTGGCTTTTTTTCTTAAATTCATTCACGGGGCAAGGGGTCGCCGACAGGGCCAGCATTTATTGCCCATTCCTTACTGCCCAGAGGGATGTTAAGAGTCAACCACCTTGCTGTGGGTCTGGAGTCACATGTAAACCAGACCAGGCAAAGATGGTAGTTTCCTTCCCTAAAAGGCCTTAGGGACCCAGATGGGTTTTTTCTGACAATCAACAATGATTTGTGGTCATCATTAGACTCTTAATTCTAGATTTTTACTGAATTTGAATTCCAACATCTGCCATGGTGGAATTTCAACCTGGGTGCCCAGAACATTACCTGGGTCTCTGGATTAACAATACCACTATAATTTCAATAGGCCATCACTTCCCCATTGCTACAGACTTAATTATAATGAAGTTTGCTCTGAACAGAGGAGACAATATTATAAAATACAGGTTAAAGGCAGGTAGATGTATTTCAGTGCAATAAAGGATGGAAGGGCATATTTTAGAGGAAATATATGAAATTGCTCTAATTGGCAGAATTCTTAAGAGTGGAGGAACTGATCTGGATTGCAGCTGCATACATTGCAAGAGCTAAATTAAAAGTAGCAAAGGTTATGAAACAGCAGTAGTTAGACCACATTTGGAATATTGCGTGTAGTTTCAAACAAAGGAATATTGGAGCCATGCATTGAAAATCTTCTCGAATTAGAGACCATCATTATAAACAGATGTTAATGAGGATCAAGCAGAATTTTTCAACAGAACTAAAATTTGGCATGGCAGGTTTTATTGCAGGTTGCTCAATCCAAGTAGCAAAGACCAAGGAACAAACAGGCAAGCTTGAAAAATTCTGACTGAATGTTTTACAAGAGTAATCCTGACAAACTGCATAATTTAAAGGAAATTGAATGGTTATTCAAAAACTACAAAAGGATACAGTGTTGCAACAGATTAATGTAGACTGTCCCAGCAGGCAAAAGCAATTAATAAAAATTCAACAGAAACTGGTCAATTTAGGCAAACATACAGTTTAGAGTGTTGTAGCACAGTAGTAGAGATCAGAGGACCCAAGTTCAAGTTACATTTTTTAAAAATTCACTTGTGGGACATGGGTGCCGCTGGCTGGCCGGCCAGCATTTATTGGTAGTCCCTAGCTGCCCTTTAGAAGGTGAGCTGCATTCTTGAACTGCCACAGTCCATGCGCTGGGGATAAACTCACATGCCCTTGAGGAGGGGATTTCAGTATTTTCATTCAGTGACATTGAAGGAACAGTAATACATTTTCAAATCAGAAGGGTAGGAAGCTTGGAACTTGCAGTTGGTAGTGTTCCTAAGTATTATTGCGCTTGTCCTTCTAGATCGAAGTATTTGTGGGTTTAGAAAGTGCTGTCTAAGGATCTTTGGTGAATTTCTGCCATGCATCTAATAGATAGCGCACAAAGCTGCTACTGAACACTGGGATGGAGGGAGTGGATGCAGTGCCAATCAAGCAGGTTGGTGTCCTGGACGACGTCAAGCTTTGAGAGTGTTGTTAGAGCTGCACCCATCCAGGCAAGTGGGGAATACTCCATCTCACACGTGACTGGTGCCTCGTAGATGGTGGACTGGCTTAGGGGAGTCCGGAGGAGAGTTAGTCACCAGGCCATTCCTAGCCTCTGACCTGCCATTAGAACGTAGAACTGTACAGCACGGGAACAGGGCCTTCGGCCCGCTATGCCTACGCTGACCATGATGCCATTCCAAACTAATCCTATTTGCCTGCACATGATCCATATGCCTGTTCATGTGTCTGCCTTACTGCCTCTTAGATGGTGCTATGGCATTTGCTTCTACCTTCTCCCCTTAGAGCACATTCCAGGCATCTATCACTGTTTTTAAAAAAAAAAAAATTGCCTCGCACATCTACTTTGGACTTCATCTCTCACCTTAAACACATGACCCTAGCATCTGACATTTCTACCAAGGAAGAAGATTCCAAATATCCAACCTATCCATGCCTCTCAATTTTATATACTTCTGTCAGGTCGCCTCCTCAGCCTCGCAAAAGCTATTCAAGTTTGCCCAACCTCTCCTTATAGCTAATAAAGTCCAATCCAGGCAATACCCTGCTAAATCATTTTTGCACCCTCTCCAAAGCCTGCACATCCTTCTTATAGCACAGTGACCAGAACAGCACACTGTATTCCAAATATGGCCTAAACGTTTTATACAGTTGCATCATGACTTGCCAACTTTTATAAATCAACCCGAGTGATAAACGCAAGCATGTCGTACACTTTCTTTACCAACTTATCCATTTGTGTTACCATTCATGAACGATATGTTTTTCAACCCCATTCTCCTGTTTTTGCTCTGTACTAATCAAGGAACAGGTGTTTTAAATACACTCAACGACTTAGCCTCCACAGCCTTCTGCAGCAATGAGTTCCACAGATTTCCGCCCTCCTCTGGCTGAAGTATTTTGTCATCTCAGTTGTAAAAGGGTCAGCCCTTCACTCTGAGGCTGCGTCGTCAGGTCCTAGTCTCTCCTACTAGTGGAAACATCTCCATATCTACTCTATCCAGGCCTCAGTACACTGAGGAGTTTCAACAAGATCATCCTCATTCTACTAAACTCCACTGGAATACAGAATCAGTCCTCATCATTCGTCCCATGGTGAGCCATTATCATTCTTGTAATCCTCCTCTGGACACCCTCCAATGCCAGCGCATCCTTCCTTAGATATGGGGCCCCAAATAGCTCTCAATATTCCAAATGTACTGCTTCAGCAGTATATCCCTTCTCTCGTATTCAAGCCCTCTTGAATAATTGCTAACATTTCATTTGCCTTCCCAACACCAACTGAAGCCACATGGCAACCTTAAGAGAATCCTCAACCATGACTCAAGTCCCTTCGTACTTCAGATTTCCAAAACCTTCCCCATTTAGAAAACCAGCCTACGCCTCTATTTTTCCGACCAAAGTGCATAATCTCTCACTTTCCCACATTGCATTTGCCATTTTTTTGCCCACTCTCAGGCTGTCAAAAATGCTACCAGTCTCCCCACTCCCTCAATACTATCTGTCCCTTCACCTATCTTGCCACTTTCAGGGAGCTATGGACTTGCACCCCAAGATCCCGCTGCATATCGATTCTCATAAGGGTCCTGCCATTTACAGTATCCTTTCCCGTTACATTTGGTATCACCTCACACTTGCCGGATCCAAATCCAGATGCCATTTCTCCAACTGATCTATATCCTGCTGTATCCTTTTACAACCTCCCTTACTATCCATAAAACCATCAATTTTCGTATTGTCCAAAAAAAACTTAATTAGACCACCTGCATTTTCATCCAAATCATTTATATTACAAACAGAGTTCCTAGCACTGATCCTTGCAGAATAGCACTACTCACAGACCTCCAATTAGGAAACATCCCTTTACAACTACTCTCTGCCTTCTATGACCAAACGAATTTGACAATCTTCTAGACCAGCCCACTACAAAGGAACCAACTGTGGCCACTGTATTTATATAAAGAGTCCAGTCGAGTTTCTGGGCAATGGTAACCGTCACACCCCCAGGATAGCGGGGGGTAGTCATTGATAGCAATACCACAGTGGTTAGATTGTCTCTTATTGAATATGATCAATTGTGTCGCACAAACGTTACCTGCTCCAGAGTGTGTCATATCATGTCCAACTGGGTTGACTGAAATTAGCACTAGCTCTTTGGAAGAATGGTGGATAATAGGTGAGGTTTTTCAAACTGTCCAGTAAAAATGTTCCCCTTTACTCGGTTTGCACCCAGTCTCCTCTTCAAAGTTATCCTGTATTGCACGATCCTTCCACACAGTGTGTTCCAATTGATTATTCAGTTTAGAGTATTATATTCCTCAGCACATCAAGATCTGCTGTTCTTGGCTCCTACTGCAAATGACACTAGCTATGTCAAATGACAGTAAGATATGAAAGAAGTGACAGGTTAGTCAACCTTGGGATATAAATCACACTCTCACCTATTAATTTTGAAGATTCAGTGGAGGATGATCAAAAACGGAAAACCTTGTCATTTCTCTTCCCACGTGTAATAATCAACAAATATCCATCCATTTCCTTTTTATCTCAGACTAAAATTACTCAGCACAGTAAATGGGATAGAATTTAAGATAGAAATGAACTTCTTCCCTCTTCACATTTCAAGCATTTAACAACCAACTATCACTCAAAGTGCAGTCACTGTTGTAATGTGGAGAAACTATAATCTGCACTCAGTCCTGCAAATAGCATTGCAGGACTAGATAATGTCATCTGAAAGATGGTAACCTTGACAGTGCCACATGCCCCGGTACTTCACTGTAAATGCCAGTGTGGGCATAATCTGAATCATTTGTTGATGTACTGAGGAATATAATACTGTAAACTGAATAATCAATTGGAACACACTGCGTGGGAGGATCGTGCAATACAGGATAACTTTTGAAGAGGAGACTGGGTGCAAACCAAGTAAAAGGGAACATGTTACTAAATAATTTGAAAGAATAGTGGGTAATGGATCAGGTCTTTCAAAGAGCTAGTGCCGATTTCAATCAATCCAGTGGGACATATGACACTCCCTGGGGCAGGTAACACTTGCGCCACACAAATGCCACATCTAGCACAGAACTTGAACAACTTATGAAAGCAAACCTGACATTGTGAATCTACTCTTTCATATTTGAGATTATACTTCACAGCAAACTTAACTATCAGCACAGCCTTTTGTGTTGCTCCATGAATGGATAGCTCTTGAAATTATAATAGATCAGTTAACTAAACCATCACCAGATCCTTGAGAAATTATCAACATTCCCTCACAATTCACTACCAGCAATACAAATCAGCTTAGCAAAATGGAATGTCAAGACTCGCTCGACTCAAGTTTTTCTATTTGTTCCTTCTCTACATATAATTACATTCCATACATTATTTATTTCAAATTATAATTAGCTATGGGAAACAATGAATAAGTTAACAAATACATGGCAGCCAGTTTAAAACTTGGGTTTAAATGACCACTCAATCTAGTTTTTTTTGAAAAAAATTCATTCATGGAATGTGGGTGTCACTGCATTAATTATCCACTCCAAATTGGCCAGAGGGAGTTACAAGTCAGCCACATTGGCGTGCTGTGCGTCTGGAGTCACATTTAGGCCACCAGGTAAGGACAGCAGATTTCTTTCCCTAAATGACAGTGGTGAGACAATAGCTTCATAGCCAACAGTAGACACTTAATTCCAGACTTTAAAACAGAATTCAAATTCCACCATTTGCCAAGGCTAGGTTTTGAACCCTGGATTAATCGTCTAATAACAATACCGCTAAAGTATTGACTCCCCTTTGACATAATTGGTATTATTGTATTACTACTGCATTGTATTACTGCTTTGTAACACTGCTTCCTTGAGGATTTTAGTAACGGCTGAGTGGCATTATTGCTGCTTGATTAATCCAGAGACCCAAGCAGCGTTCTGGGGACTCTGCTTTGAACCTCACTATAGCAGGTGGAGGAATTTAATTCAATACAAAATCATAATAAAAATTATTGTCGACAGTTGGAAAAGCCCACTTAATTGTGGCACGGTGGATCAGTGGTTAGCACTGCTGTCTCACAGTGCCAGGGACCCAGGTTTGATTCAAGTCTTGGATAACTGTGTGGATTTTGCACATTCTCCCTGCATCTGTGTGGGTTTCCTGCCACAATCCAAAGATGTGCAGGTTAGGTGGAACGGCCATGCTAAATTATCCAGCGTCCAGGAATGTGCAGGCTAGGTGGGTTGCCATGGGAAATGCAGGGTTACAGGGACAGTGTGGGGGGGTGGATCTGGGTGGGATGCTCTTCAGAGGGTCAGTATTGACTTGATTGGCCAAATGGCCTGCTTTCACACAGTAGAAGTTCTATGATTCATTAACACCCTTTTGCAAATGAATCTGTCATCCTTACCTGGTCTGACCTACATGTGTCTCCAGAGTCAAAGCAATGTAGTTGACTCAACTGGGAAAGACAATAAATACTGGTGTAGCCAGCAACACCCACATCTCCCGAATGAATTTTTAAAAAAATCTCCTCATTGAATGGTTTATTCATGCATGCTGCAATGTAACATTAAAAACATTTCCAATAACAGCTACCATTTCAGGTATTATTGATTTGTCTCGACATACAAGACTCTACAGAGAAACAAAATAGATGGCGATACTTTTCATTTCAGTCCTGTTTTCTAAATTTCACATCTTTTGTTTACAAATTGAATCACATAAACACTTATACGTTTTAAGCATTTCCTTCAAATTCACCACCTTCATTTTAATTTTAAATAGAAAATAAAACAGCAACTAGTTTTGTGTATCAAAGGTAACAACTCTCTCTAAATATGGTTTAATTCCGGGATGTGGGGTCATACCAGCTTCGGAGAAAGAGCCAACACAAGATTCTGATAAAACTTACTGACTCTCCTACACATTTGAAGTTGCCACCACCATTTCGAATAGATACAATACAACAAGCTAAAGCTTCAGTGTTTGCAAACAGAGGCCCGGCATCTATTTACACTGCAGAATACTGTCAGTCAAATATCGATACAATAGTTTCGCCCACACGAGTAAAGCAATGACGCACCAACGACGGCCACTGAACACGAACTTGCTACACACCCATCAACAGATGTGAATACTTGCAACAATAAAATTTCAAGACAGTACGTTTATGCAAACATTTTTCGGAAACATCGTAACTGATTTCATGAAGTTAGTTAGACCCATTACATCAACCAGCACGATTTCGAGGATCGAATGCGAGTCACACCAGTAACAAAAATGCAAGATGATGAAACACACGATATCATTTTTACTTCAATTATCAGCCAAGTTAACAGCTGCAAGGGTGAATACAACATGTATCAAAGTTTATAACAAGAACAAATGATATATCTTTCTTCCTATTCCCACGGATGAGAGAAAGAACCATGTCCGATCTTCACTAGAAAGTTACATTGTATGATCTGACCCACATCTCCAGCGGTATTCCATGTTGACAGCCGATTATAAACAGCTCATGTTTACCAGCAAAAAAAAAGGGAAATCGCCTATTGTATTTTTATCTCTAAACTGATAAAACAGGTTTAAGTGCCGAAATCTACCATAACTTCAATGTGGAACATTGCCACTCGATACTTCGGCATTCAGGCGACGCTCAGGTAGGTTCCACAACCAGGCCTCAGTAAATCACACTACCCAAGCGCCTCTCTTCTCAAAAACGCTGAGGGCGGCTGTCCTCTGGAACCAGCCCCATATCCGCGGCTAGGCCCCAAGCCGCTTGTCGCCTCTCCCCCCCACCCTTCTCCGGGCCGCTAGCACGACCTCCGCATCGCCCAACCCCCCTCCCTCCCCCCTTTGTTAACTCAGGCGAGTGTCCCGGCTTCACTCGACCACCTCTAATCGAGGCGGCCTCCAGCCTGGCTCTAATCACCTCTCACAGGCCCACCCCCTCACCTTCTCATAGCTGATCTCTGGTAGCCGAAATCGCCCGCAGCCCGCACCCAGGGCCGCAGTTGTTCCTTGGGCCTGAGGCCTAGGGCCCGACAAAACCCCCACCCCACTCCCCGACACCCCCACGGGCCGGGCCTCACTCGGCCTGGGGCGGCGGGACACACAGCAACATTCCACCTAAAGTCAACCCCGCCAACAGTAAAGTCAGAAAGGCCCGAGAGCAGCCAAAGTACCCGAGAAGGCCCCAATCCGCGGCCTCGCCTGTTCGCCCTGCCCGCTGCCTGGGAATCACTAGACGGATTTTAAATTTTACTAGTGTCCTCCTTGGATTTTACCTCAGCGAAGAAGCCGCTGTCGATGCTGATGTCGATGCGAGTCGCTGGCTCCGGGAATGTGAAGGGGGCGGCGGGCAGAACAACAAACACCGAGCGGACATGAAGGGACGTGAAGTGGCGGCGCGCTCCCTCCCTCCCTCCCCCGCCCGTCCGCTTGCCCACCCGCCTCAGCCTGTCGACCGTGCGAGCCCTTGGCTTTCCGGGATACCGGCTTCGGCGTCTGTCTGCGATGCGGCCTGGCTCTCTGAGCCTGGGTAAAGGCGCCGAGCAGCGGCGGAAACTCCAGCTCAGCCTCGAAGGCGATTCCTCTCTCGCAGACAAAATGCCGACCGGAAGTGAACGAAACCAGCGCGAGCGGAGGGAGGAAGAAGGCGCCAAACGCGATCATTTCCGGCTGCAGCGGCTCCGCGCGCCCACGGTACAATGCGCGCCCCCGCCGACAGCGTGCACGCCCCCCGAGCCAGCACGTCGCGCAGGCGCAGCTGCTGTGTGGCCGGTAGTTTGCACGTGCTTTTGGCGCGCTTCCTGTCGGTGAAAGGATACGTCCTCCGTCCTCCACGGAAACTCAGCCCGACCTTACCTAGCGGCAGGGTGGAGTCTGCTCCACCCTTCGTATAGGTGAGCCCATGATAGTGACTGTCAAGGAGATCTTCGACTTGCTGAGTCCAGCAGTATGCTCCCAATAGGCCAGGAACTAGAGCATGCCTTGTACCACACCCAGGAATTGGAACGAGAGGCTATTGAATCAGAAGCCATGGTCAAGGTTGAGGATGACACGAAACTCAAATGTATTGTGAATTATGAGATATTAGAATAACTAACAAGCATGGTGGTATAGAGATAACAAGGTGTAGAGCTGGATGAACACAGCAGGCCA
>NW_025965766.1:0-1499 GCF_021869965.1 Rhincodon typus | reverse complement strand
GGGTAGGGAGTAAACGATAGGATAGAGCCCGAAGAGAGAGAAAGACAGTTGGACAGACGAGTTGCTAACGATCAGGCTGGGAGGGTGAATAGTTGTAAATGGGCACTGTTAGTGACTAACGACAGGGGATGTGTAATGGCAGGCCATGTGGTAACAAAGCCGGGTGTGTGGGGTGGGGGGCTGGGACATGGGTGAGTTTAGGCCCTAAAATTATTGAACTCAATATTGAGTCCGGAGGGTTGTAGGGTCCGCAAGCGGAAAATGAGGTGTTGTTCCTCCAGCTTGTGGGCTTCACTGGAACACTGTAGCAAGCCAGAGACAGAGATGTTGGCCAGGAAACAGGGTGGTGCATTGAAGTGGCAGGCAACAGGTAGTTCAGGGACTAAAACTAGGACGATTGACAGGGCTTTAAACTAAGAGAGGTGAGATATGTAGGGTTTAAGTGAAGGGAGAATTAGTAATTGAGAGAAGAGGGGTCAAGGCAAAAGAACAATGTGGGTAACAATGTAGGTATAGCTATGTGGGTAAGAATGGACTAGCTCAGAAAGGAACAGAGTTTAACAATAATCATGAATCAGAAAATAAAATCACTGTAGGAAATAGGCAAATGAATGACGTTAGAGATTATTTATTTGAATGCATGAAGCATCTTTAAGATAGATGAACCAATGGCAAAAACAGAAGTAAATGATTTTGATCATTTTTAGAGGATGGTGATAGAAGGCTGTTTGTGTGAATGGAGGGCAGTGCCCCCATGGTATACTCACCTCCACCACTCCCTCTGGCAGCCCATTCCAAGCACTCAACACCCTCTGGATGAAAACAAAAAACAGCCCTGCTGGATCCTTCTCTATCTCTCCCCTGTCCCCTCTCTATTGCTCTCTGGTTTTAGGCTCCCCTACTGTCGGCTATCTACCTTATCTATGCCTCTCATGATTTACAGACCTCTAAGGTCATCCCTCAGTCTCCTACACTCCAGAGTAAAATCATCCCAGTGTATCCAGCTTCGCCTTATAACTCAATCCTTCCAGTCCATGTAGCAACCTAGTAAATCTTTTCTGCACTTTCTAGCTTCATAATATCCTTTCTATAGTAGAGCAACGAGAACTGCATGCAATACTCCAAATGTGGACTCACAAATGTCTTGTACACCTGCAACAAGATGTCCCAACTCCTATACTCAATGCCCTGACTGAAGCAAGCACGCTGAAAGCCTTCTTCCCACCCTGTTTACCAGTGACTCCACTTGCAAGGAGCTATGAACCTGTACCCATCGATCTCTGTCCTATAACATTTCCCACCACCCTACCATTGACCATGTAAGTCCTGCCTGGTTTGACCTACCTAAATGCAACACCTTGCATTCATCTAAACTCCATGTGCCATCCTCAGCACATTAGCCCAGTTGATTAAGATTTCACTGTATTTAGAGAAAACCTTCTTCACTGTCCACTATAACACCGATCTTGGAATCATCCACAAGCTTACTATCCATACCT
>NW_025965765.1:113302-113500 GCF_021869965.1 Rhincodon typus | reverse complement strand
AGTCACTGAAGCAGTCTCCTGAGGACAAATGTGTTTTCTTTGCCAGTAAAATTCACCACTTCACTAAGCAGGGACCATTGAACTGAAGCAGTAACGGTGATTATCTTTACTGGTTGTTCACCGTGTGAATGTTACCATTGCTGTTCATGTCCCTTTCAGCACCACAACACTGGCGCATGTAAGCATTGCACATACGTG
>NW_025965765.1:110936-112802 GCF_021869965.1 Rhincodon typus | reverse complement strand
GATGTTACCCTGTACAGACAGTGATGATGTTTGTAAATATTTCACAGTGTAATAGAAAGAAAGACATTGAAGATGGGAGAGTCAAATCAAACACTGTATCAAGATCCAACGAGTTATTCAATTCATCAGGACCAGAAGGGAATATGTTTTTGTGGTATGTCTGTGGGAAAAGATTTCAGACATCAGTGTGAGTGGTAAAGCGTCAACACTCACACACTGACACATCTGATTCTGAATGTTCCAGTGAACTAACTGCAGAAACTATTCAACATCATCCAGTTAACATTCTGAAAAAAAAAAAATTCCACAGAGCAGAGAAACTGTACACACATTGTGTTTATGGACAAGGATTCAACAGATCATCCAATCTGGAGAGATGCCAGGAATAACCGTGGAAATGTGTGGATTGTGCGAAGGGATACAAATATCCAGGCCAGCTGGAAGCTCACCGTCGTAGTCACTCCAGGGAAAGACCATTACCTGCTAAATGTGTGGGAAGGGATTTGCTCATTCATCCAGCTGGAGAGAGACCGTTCATCTGCTCTCAGCGTGGGAAGAACTTCAGTCAGTTTAGTCAGTTATCCAGCCTCACTAAACATCGATGTGTTCACAGTGGGGAGAAGCCATTCACCTGCTCCATGTGTGGTAAGGGATTCCCTTGTTCTTCCCACCTCACTTATGACAGGCTTGTCACACTGAGAGAGGCCATTCATGTGCTCTGTGTGCAGGAAGAGATTCATTAAATCAGTACAGCTTCTGATACACCAGCATAGACACATTAGAGAGAGACCGTGCACCTGCAGAGTGTGGGAAGGGATTCACTCGGACATCTGATACTGAGTGAACACCAGCTATTCACACTGGGGAGAAACATTTTACTTGCAGAGATAGTAGGAACTGCAGATGCTGGAGAATCTGAGATAACAAGGTGTAGAGCTGGATGCACACAGCAGGCCAAGCTGCATCAGAGGAGCAGGAAAGCTGACGTTTCAGGCCTTCTTCAGAAGGGTCTGCTGTGTTCATCCAGCTCTACACCTTGTCATCGAACATTTTATTTGCTCCATGTTTGGGAAGGGATTCACTCGGCCCTCCAATTTCAGCGGACATGGGCTTATTCACACTGATGAGAGACCATTTCAATGCTCTGACTGTGAGAAGATCTTGAGAAGCAGCAATGATTTGATGAAACACCAGCAAACCCATTCTGGGGAGATCCGTCATAATTCAGTAATGTGACCAATGGGAAGAGCTGGAGGACCGGAAGCACTCTGGACCTCCAGCCAATCATAGACCCCGTGTTGTGGGACAATCAACTTCTGAAGCTGCTCAGAGCTGCCAAGCAACGCTGTTGCTCCTCTCTCTCTGAATGAAGATTGAGCTTCACCCAGACTGAAACTTCTTCCTCTCTCTGATATCTTTGAGAAAACAATTTATCCCGATTTCTTTTTATTTTAAATTCTGGTGTGAAATTATTTACTTGCAGCAGCTGAAAGGAAAGGAAGTGAACCCAGGGAGGGAGCAGAATCTTCCAGACAAAAAGTGATGGTCAATCAGATTTAATTGTTTTGACATTTTAACCTTAATTTCTAATCTAATAATAATAATAATCTTTTTGTAGGATGTTAGAAAGGGAAGATTTTCAGATAGAAATCTCAAAACAACCATCACGTAAAGATCTAATGGAGCCACTGAAATAAATCGCACTTGAATATCGTTGGCTTGAAACCATAGATCAAGAAATGTCTATCTGGTTCAAAAGGTTTGAAACAACAGTTTGTCTGGAAAAGTACTGAGACATATACACCCAACTGATACACCTTCACTACCTTCACCGAGTCTCACAGCTGAAAGAAACATCACACCATT
>NW_025965765.1:109551-110436 GCF_021869965.1 Rhincodon typus | reverse complement strand
GTCACCATGCCTCTGGCAAGGGGCAGGATTAAGAATGTGGGACCTTCATGGTGACCTCAGCTTGTATAGGAATTGAGGGCATGCTGTTGGCATCAGTCTGCATCACAAATCAGCCATCCACCCAACTGAGCTAACCCACACCACCCCCACCCCCCGGCCATTACAGAATATGCAATCTATGATGGCCTGTCCTCCGTTTGGTTCCTCACTGTATCAATCCAGAAAACCATCTCATACACACTCCAGGAATTTCTTCTCTATGGTGTTGTTAATGATTTGGTTTGCATGATCTATGTTCAGATTGAAGTCACCCACAATAACCCTAACACCACAAGATACAGGAGCAGAATTAGGTTCTTTGCCCCATCGATTCTGCTCCACCATTTGATCATGACTGCTGTGTTTCTCAACACCATTCTCCTGCCTTCTGCCTTCTCCCGCAACCGTTGATCCCCACAATCGAGAATCTATGTATCTCTGTCATCATTGCACTCAATGAATTGGCCCTCTACGACAATGAGTTCCACAGCTTCACCACCCTCTTGCTGAAGAAATTCCTCCTCATCTCAGTTCTAAAGGGTCATCCCTTCACTGAGAGGCTGTGCACTTGGGTTCTAGTCTCTCCAATATGTTGACATCTTCTTCATGTCCATCTATCCAGGCCTCTCAGTATTCTATAAGTTTCAATCACATAGAGTCATAGAGCCAGACAGCACAGAAACAGACACCTTGGTGCAACCAGTCCATGCCGACCACTTTCCAAAACTAAAGTAGGTTCACTTGCCTGCATGTGGCTCATATCTCTCTAAATATTTCTTACTTAAGTACTTTTCCAGACGTATTTTAAACGTTGTAACTGTACCCACATTCAGCACTTCCTCTGGT
>NW_025965765.1:107155-109451 GCF_021869965.1 Rhincodon typus | reverse complement strand
GGACTTATACAATTAGTGGTAGGGCCCTGCGTAGTGTTATACCTCGGTACCTTTGTATCTAAGATGGTGCCATAAATGCTGACTTGTAAACTTTTCACTATACTCATGTGAGTACATGTGACAATAAAGCTAATTCAGTTTGATTAAAAATACGCCCCCTAATCTTGAAATCCCCACCCTAGGGGAAAGACACCTGCCATTCACCTTATCTGTACTCCTCAGGATTTCATCAACCTCTTTCAGGTCAAGGTCAACCTCAACCTCCTCCCCTCCTGTGAAAGAAGTCCCAGCCTATCCAGCCTCCCCGATAACTCAATCCAAGCATTCCTAGCAACTTCCTGGTAAATCTCTTCTGAGCCCTGTCCAGGTTAATGATATCCTTACTGTTACAGGGCAACCAGAACTGGACACAGTATTTCAGAAGAGGCCTCAACGATGTCCTGTATGACCTCAACATGATGTCCCAACTCCTGTAAACAAAGGTCTGAGCAATTAAGTTAAGCAAACTACACACCTTCTTAACCAACCTGTCTAGGCGTGAGACAAACTTCAAAGAATTATGTCACTGAACCCCTCGTTCTCTCTGTTCTACAGCACTACCCAAGGCCCTACTTTTATTTGTATAAGTCCTGCCCTTGTTTGTTTTACCAAAATGCAGTACCTTGCATATATCCAAATTAAACTCCATCTGCCACTCCTCAGCCCATTGTCCCCATTGATCAAGATCTCTTTGTAATCTTAGATAACCTTTTCAGTGTCCACATTCAACATACAAACTATCCTCTGATTGAAAAGGTTTCCCCATCGTTCCCTTTTATATCTTTCTCCTCTCACCTTAAAACATAAGAATTCCCCTATCCAAAGGAAAAGACCTTTGCTATTCAGCTTATCTACACCCCTCATGATTTTACTAAACTCTGCAAAGTCACCCCTCAACCTCCTACATTCCAGCCTATCCAATCTCTCCTCATAACTCAAACCCTCCAGCCTCGGTAACGCATTGACTCGAAGTGTAGCAGCAAGCCACACAGAGTAGAACGTCAATCCGGCCACGAGAAATATCACCTAATCTCCAGTTCTTTGGCTCTTGGTCAAATACTTTGGCAACAGGAACTGTCCAGCCTGATACATGGAGAGTGAACATTTGGTCTCCCTTTCTCCACAATAAAAACTGACACAAAATATTCATTTAATATCTCTCCCATCTGTTGAGTTTCAACACAAACGTGACCTCCTTGATCTTTAATGTGCACAACTCTGTCTCCAGTTGCTCTCTTGCTGTATGTGTACTGGTAGAACCTCTTTGGATTATCTTTAGCCTTGGCAGATGAGGTTATCTCACATCCCCTCTTTGCCTTCCTGATCTCCCTTTCATATAACAACAAGCTTAATTCTTAACCATCCTTTGGGCAGTTAGAAGGGATGATAAATGCTTGCTGAGTTGCCATGATCCCATGAACAAACAAAAAAAAATCCAATCACTGAAGTTACTTGTGAACCTGCTGGTGTTTCATTAAGCTAGACAACTGAATTTTTCCCACACACAGAGCAGGTGAATGACCTCTCCCCAGTGTGTATTTGCTGGTGTACAGTGAGGGTTGATGATGTCCTGAACCCAGCCCGACAGTGAGCGCACCTGAACTGTCTACCTTCAGTGTGAACATGTTGATGGTACATCAGTCCACCTGAGCTTTTATAGCACTTCCCACAATCTGCATATTTAAAGGGTCTCTCTTCAGTGTGAACCTGTTGGTGTTTCAATAGGCTGGATGAACGGGAGAAATCCTTCCCACACCTGGAGTAGGTGAATGGTTTCTCCCCGGTATGGACTTGCTGTTGTGTCAGCAGGTGGGATGACTGAATGAATTACTTGCCACACTCACAGCAGGGAAACAGCCCCTTTCCAGTGTTAAACTGCTTTGAATGCCTTCTCACACACGAAGCAGGTGAACAGTTTCTTGCTGGTGTGATGACACCAATATGTTTGCAGCTTGGATGGGTAATTGAAACTCCTCCCACTGTCTCCATGGATCCACAGTTTCCTGTCAGTGTGGCATTGCTTTTGTTTCAAAAAGTCAGTTGATCGCCTGAAGCCTCGTCTGCACACAGAATATGTGCACAGTTTCTCTTCACTGTGAATGGCGCATCCACCTTCCATGTTTAAAATCTGATGATATTCAACTTGCATTAAAATGAAGCAATTCTGTCAGATGCTGTTTCTCGACTGCACATCCTCAAATTCCAAAACAATGTGGAATTGACCAGAAACAAAAGAAAAGGAGCATAAGATAACACA
>NW_025965765.1:103960-106655 GCF_021869965.1 Rhincodon typus | reverse complement strand
AGACAACAAGGTGCAGGGCTGGATGAACACAGCAGGCCAAGCAGCATCATAGGAGCAGAGAGGCTGACGTTTCGGGCCTAGACCCTTCATCCACAACAGGGAGTGAGGTGGTTTATAAAGAAATGCGGTCGATGGAGCGTAATTGCGGACACCGAGATGGTTTGAGGTGTGTATACTTCAATGCTAGAAGTATCAGAAATAAAGCGGATGAACTTAGAGCATGGGTCGGCACTTGGAACTATGATGTTGTGGCCATTACAGAAACTTGGGTAACTCAGGGAGAGGAATGGTTGTTGGAAGTTCCGGGATTTAGATGCTTTAAAAGAAATAGGGAGGGTGGAAAAAGAGGTCGGGGGGTGGCATTGCTCGTCAGGGCGAGTATAGCAGCTACTGAAAGGCAGTTCGAGAATGATATGTCTACAGAGTCAGTTTGGGTTGAGGTCACGAACAAGAAAGGAGCAGTCACTTTGTTGGGGTTTTTTTACAGACCCCCTAATAGTTGCAGAGAAGTAGAGGAGCGGATTGGGAGGCAGATACTGGAAAGATGCAGAAGTCACAGGGTTGTAGCCATGGGTGACTTCAACTTTCCAAATATTGATTGGAAACATTTTAGTTGTAATAGTTTAGATGGAGCAGATTTTGTCCGGTGCATTCAGGAAGGGTTCCTGACACAGTATGTAGATGGACCAACATTAGGAGAGGCCACTTTGGATTTGGTGCTTGGCAACCAACCGGGCCAAGTGTTAGACCTGTTGGTAGGAGAGCATTTTGGCAGTAGCAATCATAACTCTGTTTCTTTCACGATAGTCATGGATAAGGATAGGTACATACGGCAGGGTAAAGTTTATAATTGGAGGAAGGGTAATTACAATTCAGTTAGGCAAGATCTGGGTAACATAAACTGAGAACAGATGCTGTCAGGGAAGAGCACCACAGAAATGTAGACATTGTTTAAGGAATGCATACTGCATGTGCTCGATATGTTTGTCCATAGCAGGCAGAGAAGATGCGGTCGAGTGAGGGAGCCATGGTTCTTGAGAGAGGTCGAACGACTGGTTAAGAGGAAGAAGGAGGCTTATGTAAGGTTTAGGAAAAGAGGAACGGAAAAGGCTCTAGAGGGATACAAGTTAGCCAGGAAGGAGCTGAAGAAAGGGCTTAGGAGAGCTATAAGGGGGCATGAGAAAACCTTGGCGGATAGGATCAAGGAAAACTCCAAGGCTTTTTACACGTATGTGCAGAACAAGAGAATGACCAGAGAAAGGGTAGGGCCGATCAAGGATTGTAAAGGGAATTTGTGCACAGAGCCTAAAGAGATAGGAGAGGTCCTTAGTGAATACTTTTCTTCAGTATTCACAACTGAGAGGGACCTAGTTGTAGAGGAGGACATTGTGAACCAGGCAAGTAGGCTAGAGGAGGTTGATGTTAGTAAAGAAGATGTGCTAGGAATTCTGAGAAAGCTGAAGATATATAAGTCCCCCGGGCCTGATGGGATTTATCCAAGGATTCTATGGGAAGTGAGGGACGAGATTGCAGGGCCTTTGGCGATGATCTTTTCGTCCTCACTGTCCATGGGTATAGTGCCGGAAGATTGAAAAGAGGCAAACGTCATTCCCTTGTTCAAAAAAGGGAACAGGATAACCCTGGAAATTACAGGCCAGTTAGTCTTATGTCAGTGGTGGGCAAATTATTGGAAAGGGCTCTGAGAGACAGGATTTATGATCACTTGGAAAGGCACAGTTTGATTCATGATAGTCAGCATGGATTTGTGAGGGGTAGATCATGCCTCACAAACCTTATTGAATTCTTTGAAGAGGTGACCAAACACGTGGATGAAGGTGGAGCAGTGGATGTGGTATACATGGATTTAAGTAAGGCATTTGATAAGGTTCCCCATGGTAAGCTCATGCAGAAGGTAAGGAGGCATGGGATAGGGGGAAATGTGGCAGATTGGATTCAGAATTGGCTGACCCTTAGAAGACAAAGGGTGGTAGTGGACGGAAAATATTCAACATGGTGCTGAGTTACGAGTGGTGTACCACAAGGATCTGTTCTGGGTCCTCTTCTATTTGTGATTTTTGTAAATGATTTGGATGAAGGAATGGAAGGGTGGATTAGCAAGTTCGTGGACGATACGAAGGTGGGTCACGTTGTGGACAGTGCGCAGCGCTGTTCTAGGTTACAAAGGGACATTGATAGAATGCAGAGCTGGGCTGAGAAGTGGCAGATGGAGTTTAACCCTGAAAAGTGTGAGGTGATTCATTTTGGAAGGACAAACTTGAAAGCAGAATACAGGGTTAACGGAAAGATTCTTGGCAGTGTGGAGGAGCAGAGGGATCTTGGGCTTCATGTTCACAGTTCCCTGAGAGCTGCCACCCAGGTGGGTAGAGTTGTTAAGAAGGCGTGCGGTGTGTTAGCTTTCATTAATAGAGGGATTGAGTTCAAGAGCCGTGAAGTTATGCTCCAGCTATACAAAAGCCTGGTTCGGACACATCTGGAGTATTGTGTCCAGTTCTGGTCACCTCATTACAGGAAAGATGTGGAAGCGTTAGAACAGGTGCAGAGGAGATTTACCAGGATGTTGCCTGGAATGGAGGGAAGGTCTTATGAGGAAAGGTTGAGAGAGCTAGGGCTTTTCTCTTTAGAACGACGAAGGATGAGAGGTGACTTGATAGAGGTGTACAAAATGATCAGAGGT
>NW_025965765.1:102576-103460 GCF_021869965.1 Rhincodon typus | reverse complement strand
TGCTGCCAGACCTGCTGAGCTTTTCCAGCAACTTTGTTTTTGTTACTCTTGGGACAATGTGCCTCTGTGTTTCCTTCTCTGGATGAAAATGAGGTTCAGTTCCTCGAGGGGGCATGAACACAACTTTACCATCTCAAATCTCAGTCCCATTCTTTGTGGCACTGGAGATTAAATCATTACAGGGAAAATATCATTGAGATGAACGCTTGAAACGTCAGAGCACACAAGGCTCCAGGCTAAGTGTTGGAAACTGGGATAATAAGTTCGATTTCTGGTCAGGGAATCAGGATTTATTGTTCCTGACAGTAACAAAATCAAACACAGAGCAGTCTCTGATGGGAATCCTTTCAGTGTCTCAGGTCAGTTAATGTCCCCGAGAGCATCAGAGTCAATGTCCCAGCCTCTTAAAGAAGGGGAAGCTTCCTCGACTGCCGCTGCTCAGTTGGAAAATTCACCTTCATTCTCCTCTGATTCCGCTTCCCAAAGAATTTCTAAAGACTCACAAAGCAGAGACTGGTTTTATTTTTTGTTTTGTTTTCTTTCCATTCCCGGGAGATCCAGTGACTGGGTCAGTAGTTTTGGGAAATTGAATGTGAATTTTGTGGGACTATTTCAGCTTCCCCTCCTCTGACATTCTCGGTGACATTTACTGATGTGAGACATTGAAAGGAGTCTTGTTCCTGTCGATTAGAAATTCAAAGCTCATCTTGGTTTCAGGGCAATGAGGAAGATTAGTTTGGAAGTGTAAAGAAATTGTGAACTACGCTTGAGCTCGGTAGTCAAACCTACACTCTCCTGATCTGTAGTCAGGCGCATTATCCATTGCATCACTGGCCGCACGTATGTGCAATGCTTACATGCGCCAGTGTTGTGGTGCTGAAAGG
>NW_025965765.1:96837-102076 GCF_021869965.1 Rhincodon typus | reverse complement strand
AGGTCAAAATCAGTGTCAAGAAGAAAAGTTGCAAATATTGTGTACACGTTCCTTTTTGGGATTCAGCATTGCAACTGCTGTGTTCTCGGTTTGATTCCCAAATAGGAATGAGGACTTTATTGTTCCTGTCCAAACTCTTAAAATGAACGTGAATTCCTGACATTAAAAGACGTACAGCGGACATCTCTGTCAGAATCAGTGGAAGTTTTACCATCAAGGATGAAACCAAACAGGACGAAGCACTGAAATCCATTGACTTCACGTACTCAGACACAGTAATACAAAAATACTTGCTCCTTATTAAAGCATACAGGTTTCTTTAAGATTTAACATATGGACACAAAAAATTTCCTTCTGGGCAGTCTTGCACCAGAGTGCCTAATATCAGAACAGGGGTCGCACATTTAAGACACATGAGGAAACATTTATTCTCTCAGATGGTTGTGAATCGGTGGAATTCCTTACAGCAGAGGGTTGTCAGATCTTGGTCATTAAGTGTATTCAGTGGTGAGATTGACATTTTTAATCAGTAAAGGTATCAAGGGTTATGAGGAAAGGCAAGAAAGTGCAGTTCAGGATTATTATATCAGTCACAAGCTCATTAAATGGCAGAGCAGACTGGATGGGCTGAATGGTCTCTTTCTGCTCCGAACGTTTATGGTCTTAAGATGAGACTGGAAAGATGACTTTGCAAAATTTGCCAAGGTAACATGCGTGGATCCCCTCTGGACATTGAACCGAGGTGAGATGTGCAAAGGGCAACCACACAAAGGAGAGTCATTGTGGGTGATTGATTCAGAGTGATCTATGTACCAGGGTAAACAGTGAAAATCAGTCTTCAGAACCCACATTGGGCCTGGCTTCAGTAGGCCGACAGTCAGCTCTTGCAAACCACCATTGCCCTTCACTTTTCCTGATGTTCGCTCTTTTCTTGTTTTAAACCGATTGCACATCAGGCAATTACAGCTGACATTGCTAATATGTAGCAATATAGGAACAGTAATATGCAGTGAATCGATTCTGACTGGTCCATGACATAATTCTGCTTCTAAAGATTAGTCAGTGTTTTATATTTATTACTGTAAATGTTAACCATTGAAGTCACTGAATCCTGATCACACGACTACCAGGGCTGATCTCTGTTCATATCACCCTGGACACGGTCTGATTTGATAATGTATTCCCCCATCCTTCTGCACATGATTCCCTCAGCTCTGTATGGGATCTGTTACATTGTCTTGGTGTATGATGCAGAGGCTATCCAGTCATCTATTACATTGCAGTTTGTAATGCATGACTTTGTAGTTTGGTGATTCGCCCAGTGGTTTTGAGTTTGATTCTTTCTGGGGCCTGAGAGAATGTTCACCACCTGCTGGAACCAACCAAAGGAGCTCTTTAAGGTCGTTTGAAATTATTTCTGATGAAACAGCGTTAATACCACCATGACATTTCCTCAACCAGCAAGAAATACGTTTGAAATACCACATTCCTGTTTGTCCTTTCAGGTACTTGAGGAAGATCTTTCAGAAGGACAGAAAGCAGTTGGCGTGAGCAATGTTCCAGTTTGGCAGGAAGAATGAGGTGAGGCAGGATTAGCTGCAGAGTAATGGGGCAACAATGGGGGGAGTAACACAGGCAGGGGACGCGCTGAATGCTTCCTTTCTTTGCTGTAACCAGACACTGGTTTTGAAGTCTGAAATGGGACGATATAAGGCAGATGGGTGAAATACTTGCTTTCTGGGATTGGTCTCTCCTGAAGCTGATGCCACTCTTGGTTCTGAGGAAGGGTCACCAGACCCGAAACGTTAACTCTGTTTTCTCCTCCACAGATGCTGCCAGACCTGCTGAGCTTTTCCAGCAACTTTGTTTTTGTTACTCTTGGGACAATGTGCCTCTGTGTTTCCTTGTCTGGATGAAAATGAGGTTCAGTTCCCCGAGGGGGCATGAACACAACTTTACCATCTCAAATCTCAGTCCCATTCTTTGTGGCACTTGAGATTAAATCGTTACAGGGAAAATATCATTGAGATGAACGCTTGAAATGTCAGAGCACACAAGGCTCCAGGCTAAGTGTTGGAAACTGGGATAATAAGTTCGATTTCTGGTCAGGGAATCAGGATTTATTGTTCCTGACAGTAACAAAATCAAACACAGAGCAGTCTCTGACGGGAATCCTTTCAGTGTCTCAGGTCAGTTAATGTCCCCGAGAGCATCAGAGTCAATGTCCCAGCCTCTTAAAGAAGGGGAAGCTTCCTCGACTGCCGCTGCTCAGTTGGAAAATTCACCTTCATTCTCCTCTGATTCCGCTTCCCAAAGAATTTCTAAAGACTCACAAAGCAGAGACTGGTTTTATTTTTTGTTCTGTTTTCTTTCCATTCCCAGGAGATCCAGTGACTGGGTCAGTAGGTATGGGAAATTGAATGTGAATTTTGTGGGACTATTTCAGCTTCCCCTCCTCTGACATTCTCGGTGACATTTACTGATGTGAGACATTGAAAGGAGTCTTGTTCCTGTAGATTAGAAATTCAAAGCTCATCTTGGTTTCAGGGCAATGAGGAAGATTAGTTTGGAAGTGTAAAGAAATTGTGAACTACGCTTGAGCTCGGTAGTCAAACCTACACTCTCCTGATCTGTAGTCAGGCGCATTATCCATTGCATCACTGGCCCCACGTATGTGCAATGCTTACATGCGCCAGTGTTGTGGTGCTGAAAGGGACATGAGCAGCAATGGTAACATTCACAAGGTGAACAACCAGCAAAGATAATCACTGTCACTGCTTCAGTTCAATGGTCCCTGCTTAGTGAAATGGTGAATTTTACTGGCAAAGAAAACACATTTGTCCTCAGGAGAACACTTCAGTGACTTCTCTTTTTTCTGCTGGATTCATCATGAAGTTCCTTTCTGCTGTTCCGCAAGGACTTCTGCCTCCTTTTCTTCTATTCTCATCCCTTCATTCCTAGTTTGGTCAGAATAACAAGGTGAGCAGGATAAATTGCAGACTTAGCGGGGAATGTTATGGTAATGGCCCAGTCAGAGTGAGCTGATCGCCCTCATTCTCTGCTGTCACCAGTCATCCATTTTACACCAAACAGTAAAGACATCACTATAATCCTTTAATTGTATCTTTTTCTGGTGGATTGAGAATTCTATTTAGAATTCTAAAGATTCACAGTCTTTTGAGAGAAGATATATTTCATTACCTCCGCCCTAAGTGAGAGACACATTATCCGGAGAATGTGAGCCCAGTTCTTGACACTCCAGCCAGAGGGTAAAAGCTTCTCTGCAGCTCCACTCTTAAATTATCTCCGAATTTCAGACTTTACACAGTGCAGGAATGGGAAATAAGGGATTTTGACAGAAGGAGAGTTGGAGAATGTGAAAGGGGGTGAAGTGGATATACAGAAACAAAGAGAGACAAATAGAGACACATATTGAGGTAGACACTGAAAGGACCAATTCTCCATTTGACACGGCTGCTAACTGACACAACGGAAAAGAAAAAGGCAACCATTTAATCAGCCTTACACCACATCTGGGCAATGGAAGGAGCATTAGAGCCAATGAAATCCCTTTAAGGTTGTAAAGTTGACAGTTGTCAGCTAAGGAGAGAGCACAATTTGATAAATATGTTGATTCAACAGATAGAGCTGACAATTTCCTCAGGCATTGTAATATAGAAATTCATAACAAACCTTGCACTTACAAATTGTCACTGGACCCAAAATGTTAACTCTATTCCTCGACACTGGTGCTGGCAGACCTGCCAAGTTTCTCAATCTATTCCTGTTTTCGTGTCGGTTTTCCACAGTTCCTTTGTTTTATGTTAATCTGAATAGCGTTTGCAATAAAATCGATTACCTTCCAGCTCCTGAAAAAAAAGTCAGAAATGCTGTCATCACGATAAATTAGCAGAGTAGAACTTCCATTTCCTGACCAGGAATCGAACATCGGCTACAAAGGTGAGAGCGCCAAATCCTAACCACTTGACCACCAGGGAAAGGAACAGACACATTCATATATTTTCTCAATGATACTGCCTTTGCGTTTTCATTTGTGATCATTTTCACTGTAGATTTATTTCTCAGTTTTTGAGTTTTTACAGGGTGGAAGAAAACCATTCGGCCCATCGTGTCAGCGCAGGTCACCAAAACTCCATCTATTCCAGTCCCAGTTTCCACCATTTAGCCCATAGCCTTGTGTGCTCTCATGTTTCAAGGGCAAATGTCAATCAGCTTGTCCCTGTAATCTCAAATGACACAATGAATTGAACTGAAGGTTCAGATGGTAAAACTGTGTAAATACTCCCTGAAGGAACTCATCCTCATTTTCACCCACAGAGGGAGACACACAGACACATTTCCAAGAGTGACAGAGTCCTCATGATTATATCCACCCCATGTGCTTCATGTCCGTTCTCCATCCCCACACACAAGTTTCTGCGACAAAAGGCAGCTTTATTGGATCACAAGTGACTTCTCCAGAAAATGAGAACCATTACCGTGCGCTGGGATATGAAATGGACAGTGAGCTGAAATAGTCCGACAAGCTGCTCACATTCAACTGTCAATCTTGTGAACTCACTGACCCAATCACTGCAGCTTCTGGGAATCTAACATGACAGCGCCCGGCAGACATCCCTCACTAAAGAGAACTGACAGGAGGTGTTACAACAGGGAATGGCCAGACCCCTCTGATAATTAAACTAAAACACAAGCCCCGATCTGTTATGACAGAAGTAGGGGTTCCCATCTAATAATTAGCCCCAAAGCACCCAGAGAAGGTAGCCTTTCCCCTCGTAATCTATTAAAACAGCATGCAATAGAAAGAAAATCCTTGATCTTCATTTTACAAGTGACAAGAAACAATTTATTTATTAAACCCAACAATAAATAAATTAACAAAATTACTAACAAACCGACAATTCCCCCTTCGACTGCTGACTACTCCCGAAATGGCCTAAATTCTATGAGAATGCTGTCTAAATAAAAAATAAGTTCCACTCATAGAAACTCAATTAATAAGAAGTAATAAATAACTTACAACTTAATCTCTCCAAGTTCGCACAGACTGTCTTCTGGAATATTCTGTCGTCTCTGCTCTCTTCACAAACGCCTTTCTTCCACTAATTCTGCCGTTGGGAATGCTTTATCGCTATAATTTCTTCAACGAGGACTTGGAGCTAAAATGCTGCGGTACTTTTGATGAATTCGATGTGCTTTCTCTGAGAGCTGAATGGTG
>NW_025965765.1:95672-96337 GCF_021869965.1 Rhincodon typus | reverse complement strand
ACTGAAGCAGTGACAGTGATTATCTTTGCTGGTTGTTCACCTTGTGAATGTTACCATTGCTGCTCATGTTCCTTTCAGCACCACAACACTGGCGCATGTAAGCATTGCACATACGTGGGGCCAGTGATGCAATGGATAATGCGCCTGACTACAGATCAGGAGAGTGTAGGTTTGACTACCTAGCTCAAGTGTAGTTCACAATTTCTTTACACTTCCAAACTAATCTTCCTCATTGCCCTGAAACCAAGATGAGCTTTGAATTTCTAATCGACAGGAACAAGACTCCTTTCAATGTCTCACATCAGTAAATGTCACCGAGAATGTCAGAGGAGGGGAAGCTGAAATAGTCCCACAAAATTCACATTCAATTTCCCATACCTACTGACCCAGTCACTGGATCTCCTGGGAATGGAAAGAAAACAGAACAAAAAATAAAACCAGTCTCTGCTTTGTGAGTCTTTAGAAATTCTTTGGGAAGCGGAATCAGAGGAGAATGAAGGTGAATTTTCCAACTGAGCAGCGGCAGTCGAGGAAGCTTCCCCTTCTTTAAGAGGCTGGGACATTGACTCTGATGCTCTCGGGGACATTAACTGACCTGAGACACTGAAAGGATTCCCATCAGAGACTGCTCTGTGTTTGATTTTGTTACTGTCAGGAACAATAAA
>NW_025965765.1:94501-95172 GCF_021869965.1 Rhincodon typus | reverse complement strand
AGCTCCCCGTGTTGGACTGATATCTAGTTGACTGGTGAGGCCTGCACTGTGTCCCACTCTGGACAGATTGCCGGGTTGTATTGAGCAGGACACTAGCCTGGTCTGCACAGTGCTCCATGCTGAACAGATATTTCATATGGGTTTGTGGTGTCTGGGCTGGTTCTGTGAGGTGGATTGAGAATATGAGATAACTGACCACTTCAGCTGATCTGCCTTTAATTTGTGTTTGCCAGTTGAGTTGAGTTTAGGGAGAGATTTCCACCACGAGGCTGAGTGGGTCTCACCAAAACTGATGGACAGAAGGGCCTTTGTGATGTGGGTCTTTATGACTCCATCACATTCTATAACCGACATTCCCTGGAACATTCTGTAACCGACATTCCCCGGAACATTCTGTAACCGACGTTATTTGTGAACGGCTGGATGTCAGTTAATTGAACAAAAGATATGATCCCGAGGGAAAAGATCCCGTTCCAGGGAGAAGGAGACACTGTTTCAAAATCCCCTCAGGCAGTTAAAGGGGTGAATACATTTTCCCTGTGTTCATGTTTCTTCACAACCGAAAATTGACCACAATTTAGACTAAAAGACAGAAATGTCTGAACTCTTTTTGTCTTCAAAGAACTGGGAGAGAATCCTTCAGGACGGCAACATCATCACCCTCCGTATTA
>NW_025965765.1:86684-94001 GCF_021869965.1 Rhincodon typus | reverse complement strand
TTGTTCCATTGTTTAAAAAAGGTAGCAAAGACAAGCCAGGGAACTACAGGCCAGTGAACCTGACATCAGTGGTAGGCAAGTTATTGGACAGGATACTGAGGGACAGGATCAACCTACATTTGGATAGTCAAGATCGGATTAAGGATAGTCAGTATGGAATTGCGCATGGGAGGTCACGTCTGACAAATCTTTCAGAGTTTTTCAAAGAGGTAACCAAGAGGATAAATGAGGTAGGGCACTGGATGCTGTCGATATGGATTCTCGTAAGGCCTTTGACAAGGTCGTACATGGCAGGCTAGTCAAGAAGGTTAGGTCGCATGGGATCCAGGGAAAGCTCGCTAATTGGATACCAAAATTGGCTCAATGGTCGGAAGCAGAGAGTGATGGTTGAAGGTTGAAGGTTGAAGGTTGTTTCGTGGATTGGAGGCCTGTGATGAGCAATGTGCCACTGGGGTCAGGGTAGGGACCTTTGTTACTTACACAAATGATCTGGATGTGAATGTACAACGCATGATTAGTAAGTTTGCGGATGATACAAGACTAGGAGGTATTGCTGACAGCAAGGAAAGTTATCAAAAATTACAGAGGGATCTAGATCAGATGGGGACGTGGTTTGAGGTTTGGCAAATGCAATTCAATACAGATAGGTATGAGGTGTTGCACTCTGGAAAATCAAATCAAGATAGGACTTACACAGTTCATGGTAAGGTCCTGAGGAGTGTTGTGGAAGAGAGAGACCTAGGAGTACGAGTACATAGTTCATTGAAAGCGGCGTCACAGGTTGACAAGGTGGTGAAGGCGGCGTTTAGCATGCTGGCCTTCATTGGTCAAGCACAGAAGTTGGGATGTTGTGTTACAGTTGTACAAGTCGTGGGTGAGGCTGCACTTGGAGTATTGCGTACAGTTTTGGTCACCCTGTTACAGGAAAGACATAGTTAAACTGGAACGTGTGCAAAAAAGATTTATGAGGCTGTTGCCAGGGCTAGTAGGTCTGAGTTAGAGGGATAGGTTGGCCTGAATAGGGCTTTATTCCTTGGAACATAGGCGAACGAGGGGGTGACCTTATTGAGGTGTATAAAATCATGAGGGGCATAGTTAGGATGAATGCATATCGTCTTTTTCCCAGGGTTGGGGAATTAAAACTCAAAGTCATAGGTTTAAGGTGAAAGGGGAAAGATTTAGGAAGGACCTGAGGGGCAACTACTTCTTGCAGAGTGGTGTACGTTTCGAATGGGCTGCCAGAAAAAGTGGCTGAGGCAGTTACAATAGCAACATTTAAAAAACATTTGGATAGGTCCACAGATAGCAAGGGTTTAAGAGGGGTATAGACCAAATATCCCTCTTATTTGGGTAATTTGAACTAGCTGAGTGGGCACCATGGTCAGCACGGATCAGTTTGAGCTGAAGGGCCTGTTTCCATACTGTATTATTCTATGACTCTAAATCTCCAGGTCCTGCTCTAATGCATTCCATCATATTGTGATAAGTTAAAGGGAAAATGTGGGGCACCTTGCAGAAATATTGTATCATCTACAACTACAGGTGACGCGCCAGATGGCTGGAGAATGGCTAATGTTGTGCCTTTGCTTAAGGGATGTAAGGAGAAGCCTGGGAACTACAAACCTGAGAGTCTGACTTCGGTGGTGGGTAAGTAGTAGGAAGTAATTGTGAAAGATATGATTTATGTACTTAGAGAGGCAAGGAACAATTGGGATAGTCAGCATGTTTTTATGCGGGGGAAACTGTATTTCACAAACTTGATTCAGTTTTTTGAGGAAATAACAAAGAAGATTGTTGAGGGCAGAATGGTAGACATTGTTTACTTTGACTTTAGTAAAGTCTTTGACAAGGTTCTACATGGTGGACGCATCAGTAAAGTTAGATCATATGGGATTCAGGGTGATTCAGGCTTGTCAATTGGACACAAAATTGCCTTAATGACAGGAGATAGGGACTGGTGATGGCGGTTTGCTTTTCAGACTGGACTCCTGTTACCAGCGGTATTCCACAGGGATTGGTGCTGGGTCCAATTCTGTTTGACATTTTATGTAATGATTGAGATGAGAATATAGAAGGCATGGTTAGTAAGTTTACACATGACACCAAAATAGGCAGCGTAGCGGACAGTGAAGAAGCTGTCCAAGATTAGAAAGACATCTTGATCTATTGAGACAATGGGGTGAGGAATAGCAGGTGGTGTTTAATTTAGATAAGGGCAAGTTATTGCGTTTTGGTAAAACAAACATGAGCAGGACTTATACAATAAAAATTAGGGCCCCAGATAGTGTTGTAGAACAGAGACACCTAGGGGTTCATATGCATCATTGCTTGATTTTTGCATTACATATGGACAAGGTGGTTAAGAAGGTGTTTAGTCTGCTTACCTTCATTGCTCAGACGTTTGAGAGGAGTTGGGATGTTATGTTGAGCTTGTACAGAACGTCGGTGAGGCCTCTTCTGGGGTAATGTGTCCACTTCTGATCGCCTGTTATATGAAGGATATCATTAAGCTGGAAAGGGTTCAGAAAAGATTTACCAGGAATGGAGGTTTTGAGTTATAAGGAAGTGGCTGGATAGGTTGAGACTTTTTCCACTGGAGTCCAGAAATTGAAGGGGTGACTTTATAGACATTTATATAATCATGACGGGTATAGATAAGGTAAATGGCAGGTGCCTTTTCCCTAGGGTGAGGGATTTCAAGACGAGGGAACGTATTTTTAAGGGGAGAAGAGGAAGATTTAAAAAAGACTTGAGGCAATTTTTTTTTTTTTTTTTTTAAAAAACACAGAGGAGTGGTTCATGTTTGTAATGAACTTCCTCAAGAAGTAGCGTTTGTGGGCAAAATTACAACATTTAAAAGACATCTGGATAAGTACATGACTCGGAATCGTTTGGAGGGATATGGGCCAGGAGCAGGCAGGTGGGGCAAGTTTAACTTGGAATTATGCTCGGCATGGTCTAGTTGGACCAAAGGTAGGGCTGGTATGATTAGAGGACAATGGATTATTAAAGATATTGAGGCGCTAGTCAAGAATGAAAAAGAACCATATTAGAGATAGACAACTAGGTTCAAATGAACTTCTTGAATAGTATAAAAAGTGTAGAGGATTTCTTAAGATGGAGATCAGAAAGGCAGAGAGGGCATACGTTAACTTTATCTGCCAAGGCTAAGGATAATCCAAAGAGATTCAACAAGTACATATCGAGCAAGAGAGCAACTGGAGAGAGAGTTGGTCACCTTAATGATCAAGGAGGATGTCTTTGTGTTGAAACTCGGCAGATGGGAGAGATATGAAATAACTATTTCACATCAGTTTTGACTGTGGAGAAAGCTAGCCCAAATGTTCACTCTCCATGTATGAAACTGGACAGTTCCTGTTGCTAAACTATTTGACCAAGGGCCAAAGAAATGGAAACTAGGTGATGCTTCTCGCGGCTGGATTGACGTTCTACTCTGTGTGGCTACATGCTACACTTACAGCATATATGTCACCAGGACTGGAGGGTTTGGGTTATGAGGAGAGACTGGATAGGCTGGGACTTCTTGCACTCTAACATAGGAGGTTGAGGGGTGACTCTGTAAAGGTTTGAAAATTGAGGGGTAAAAGATAAGGTGAACAGCAACGGTCTTTTCTCTTGGATAGAGGAGTCCAAAACTAGAGAGTACATTAAGGAGGAGAAAGATTTAAAGGGAAACAATAGGCAACATTTTCAGACAGAGAATAGTTTTTAAATGGAGTGAACTGCCAGAGGAAGTGGTAGATGCAGGTACACTCACACGATTTAAAAGACATTTGGATAGGTACATGAATAGGAAAGGTTGAGAGAGGTATGGATCAAATGCAAGTGGGACCAGTTCAGTTTGGGAAACCTGGTCGACATGGACAAGTTGGACTGAAGGAGGCGAGAGAACTCAAGGAAATAAATATTGATGTTTTGAACAGTTTGCTTTGCAGGAGAGGAAGTGCTGAAGGTCTTAGAAAATATAAAGGTGGATAATTCTCTGGTACCTGATCTTGTGTATCCCAGGGCATTGTGGGAAGTAAGGGAGGAAATTGCGGGGCTCCTCGCGGAAATATTTGTATCATCTATAAATATGGGTGAGGTGCCAGGTGACTGGAGAGTGGCTAAAGTTTTGCCTTTGTTTAAGAAGGGATGTAGGGAGAAGCCTAGGAATTATAGACCAATAAGTCTGACTTTGGCTGTGGGTAAGCTGTTGGAGGTGATACGGAAAGATAGCATTTGGAGAGGCAAGGAATGATTAGGGATAGTCAGCATGGTTTCGTGTGAGGGAAATCAGGTCTCACAAATTTGATTGAGTTTTTTTGATGAAGTAACCAAGAAGACTGATGAGCGCAGAGCAGTCGACATTATTTACTTGGACTTTAGTAAAGCCCTTGACAAGGTTCCGCATAGTAGACAAATTTGTAAAGTTAGCTCACATGGGAGTCATAGTGAGCTTGCCAATTGGTTATTTAATTCACTTAATGACATGAGACAGGGTGTGGTGGTGTAAGGATGTTATTCAACTGGAGACCTGTGACCAGCAGTGTTCCACAGAGATCGTGATGGGTCCCCTTGTGTTTTTCATTTATATAAGTGATATAGATGAGAATATAGAAGGCATGGTTAGTAAGTTTGTTGATGACACCAAAATTTATGGTTTCATGGACAGGTTATCTATGATTACAAAGAGATGTTGATCAATTGGGTTTATGGGCTGAGAAATGACAGATGGAGTGCAAGCTATTGCATTTTAGGGCAGCATGGTGGCTCAGTGGTTAGCACTGCTGCCTCTCAGAGCCAGAGATCTGGGTTCGATTCCAGCCTCGGGCAACTGTCTGTGTACAATTTGTGCATTCTACCTGTGTCTCCGTGTGCTTCCTCCCACGGTTCAAAGATGTGCAGGTTGGATGGATTGGCCACGCTAAATCATCTGTAGTATCCTGAGATGCATAGGTTATGTGGACTAGCCATGGGAAATGCAGGGTTATAGGGACAGAGAGGTGTGAGAGTCTGATGGATAACAAGGTGTAGGGCTGGATAAACCCAGCAGACCAAGCAGCATCAGAGGAGCAGGAAAGTTGACGTTTCGGGTCTGGATCCTTCTTCAGAAAATGTGAGTCTGGTGGGATGCTTTTCAGAGAGTTCGTGTGGACTTGTTAGGTAGAATGGCCTGCTTCCACACCATCGGGATTCTAGTTCTAAGCAAAGGGAGGGCAGGACTTACACAGCCTTGGATAGTGCTGTAGAACAGAGACACTTTGGGTTTCAGTTACCTAATTCTTTGAAGTTTGCATTACACGTACACATAAACATAGGCTCAGACCTTTCAGTGCAGGAGTTGGGGCATCTTGTTGAAGTTGTACAAGATGCTGGTGAGGCTTCATCGATAGTACTGCGTCCAGTTCTGGTCACCCTGTTAAAGGAAGGATATTAGTAAGCTGGAGAGGGTTCAGAAGAGATTTACCAGGATGTTGCTGGGAAAAGAGAAATTGAGTTATGCGGACAGGCGGAATAGGCTCAGACTTCTTTCTCAGGGCACAAGAGGTTGAGGTTGAACTTGGAGGTTCATAAAAATCCTGAGGGGTGTCAAATGGCAGGTGTCCTTTCTCTTAGGTGGGGATTTCAAGACTAGGGGGCATGTTTAAAATCAAACTGAATTAGCTTTATTGTCATACATACTCAAGTATAGTGAAAAGTTTACAAGTTGCCACTTACAGCACCATCTTAAGTGGAAAGGTACTCAGGTATAACACTACCCAGGGCCCTATCGTTAACTGTACAAGTCCTGCCCTTAAGGGGTAGTGATAAGGTGAATACAGGTATCTTTTCCACGGGGTGGGAGATTTCAAAACGAGAGGGCATACTTTTTTAAGGCAAGAGGAGAAAAACAAAGACATGAAGGGCAACTTTTTGTTACACAGAGAGTGGCTCCTGTGTGGATGCGGATACAATTACAATTTTTAAAAGACGTTTGGATAAGTACATGAATAAGAAATGTTTAGAGAGATATGGGCTAAGCGCAGGCAGGTGGGACTAGTTTAGTTTCAGCACATGGTCGGCATGGTCTAGTTTCCATGCTGTATGACTACAACTGTATGAACTTATAGAATACTGAGAGGCCTAGACAGATGGATGTGGAGAAAATGTTACAACTGGTAGGAGAGACGAGAACCCAAGGGCACTGTCTCACAGTACAGGGACAACCCTTTAGAACTGAGGAGATGAGGAGGGGTTTCTTCAGCCAGAGACTGGTGATTTTGTAGAGCTCACTGCCGTAGAGGGCTGCGGAGTGTATTTATGACAGAGATAGATAGGTTCTTCGTTTGGTGAGGGGATCAAGGGTACGGGAAAAAGCAGAAGGCAAGAGAATGGAGCTGAGAAACAGGTCAGCCATGATCAAATGGTGGAACAGAAACAATGGGCCGAATGACCTAATTCTGCTCCTGTATCTTGGTTATTGTGGGTGACTTCAAGCTGCACATAGATTGAGCAAGTCAACTCAGTAACAATACCATAGAGAAGAAATTCCAAAAAACCATCTCATACACATTCGAGGATCAATACATTGAGGGCCCAAATGGAGATAGGCCATCTCGACTGCATATTGTCTAATGGATGGCAGTGGGTTAGCTCAGTTAACTGGATGGCTGATTTGCAATTCAGAGTGATGCCCACAGCATGTACTCAATTCACATACTGCCCGAGGTCACCATGAAGATCCCACGTTCTTAACCTTGCCTGCCTGAGGCACGTTTACCCTCACGTTAAAGCACATTAGCCTTCTCTCTCTCGGTCCCCAAGTGACAGAGCAGTCCTCAGGTCTTCTGAGACTGTGGCAACTTTAATTTCAAAATATTAATTGTATAATGTGAAGGGAATCATTAGCAATCTAGCCGTGCGAGGCCGCTTGTGGGAGAAAGAAGAACTCAGTGATAAAACACCTCATTAAGATGGAACACGACAAGAGTTGATTCTGAGACGAGGGACCAAAATCTAAACAGAGGAAATTACGATGGTATGAGACGTGATCAGGCTACGATAAATTAGGGAATATAACTTCAAAGGAATAACAAACATTTAAAGAGCACTTGGAGGAAGTACAACTGTTGTTCTTTCCTGTCAGACACAAAATGAAACAGGAAAGGTGGCCCTGCCATGGCTAACCAGGGACATTAGGGGCAGCACTGGATCCAAGGAAGAGGGGTACAAATTGGCTAAAAAGAACAGCAGATCTGAAGACCAGGAACAGTTCATATTTCACCAAAACAGGACTAAGGGATTGGTTAAGAGGGGAAAAATAAAGAGTAAGAG
>NW_025965765.1:85440-86184 GCF_021869965.1 Rhincodon typus | reverse complement strand
GGCAGTATGTGAATTGAGTACATGCTGTGGGCATCACTCTGAATTGCAAATCAGCCATCCAGTTAACTGAGCTAACCCACTGCCATCCATTACACAATATGCAGTCGAGATGGCCTATCTCCATTTGGGCCCTCAATGTATTGATCCTAGAATGTGTATGAGATGGTTTTTTGGAATTTCTTCTCTATGGTATTGTTACTGAGTTGACTTGCTCAATCTATGTGCAGCTTGAAGTCACCCACAATAACCAAGATACAGGAGCAGAATTAGGTCATTCGGCCCATTGTTTCTGTTCCACCATTTGATCATGGCTGACCTGTTTCTCAGCTCCATTCTCTTGCCTTCTGCTTTTTCCCGTACCCTTGATCCCCTCACCAAACGAAGAACCTATCTATCTCTGTCATAAATACACTCCGCAGCCCTCTACGGCAGTGAGCTCTACAAAATCACCAGTCTCTGGCTGAAGAAACCCCTCCTCATCTCCTCAGTTCTAAAGGGTTGTCCCTGTACTGTGAGGCAGTGCCCTTGGGTTCTCATCTCTCCTACTAGTTGTAACATTTTCTGCACATCCATCTGTCTGGGCCTCTCAGTATTCTGTAAGTTCATATAGTTGTAGTCATACAGCATGGAAACTAGTCCATGCCGACCATGTGCTGAAACTAAACTAGTCCCACCTGCCTGCGCTTAGCCCATATCACTCTAAACATTTCTTATTCATGTACTTATCCAAACATCTTTTAAAAA
>NW_025965765.1:79707-84940 GCF_021869965.1 Rhincodon typus | reverse complement strand
CAGCAGGTCTGGTAGCATCTGTGAAGGTAAAAACAGAGTTAACGTTTTGGTTCGAAACAGTAACTGTTTTTCTCCTTCCCAGATGCTGCCAGACCTGCTGAGCTTTTCCAGCAATTTGTTTTTGTTATCTCTCAAGCCAGTTTAAGTACTCTGGCTGTAGATTACTAGGTGCTGGGATTTGTTGGCTTTTAATCCCATCAATTCCCCCAACACCATTTTCCTACTCATACTGATTTCCTTCAGTTCCTGCTTCCGATGTGTTCCCCAGCATTTTAGAGATATTATTGGTGTAATCCTTTGTGATGACAGAACCAAGATATGTAGTTAATTGGTCTGCCATCTCTTTATTCCACATTATAACTACCCCTGTTTCTGATTGTAAGGGATTTGTTTTCATTAATCTGTTTTTCTCTTCATTATATCTTTAGGAACTTGTATAATTTGTGTGTATATACCCCAGAAACTTACTCTTACTCTTTATTTTTCCCCTCTTAACCAATCCCTTCGTCCTGTTTTGGTGAAATATGAACTGCTCCCAGTCTTCAGATCTGCTGTCCTTTTTAGCCAATTTGTACCCCTCTTCCTTGGATCCAGTGCTGCCCCTAATGTCTCTGGTTAGCCATGGCAGGGCCACCTTTCCTGTTTCATTTTGTGTCTGACAGGAAAGAACAACAGTTGTAGTTCCACCAAGTGCTCTTTAAATGTTTGTTATTCCTTTAAAGTTATATTCCCTAATTTATCGTAGCCTGATCACGTCTCATACCATTGTAATTTCCTCTGTTTAGATTTTGGTCCCTTGTCTCAGAATCAACTCTTGTCGCGTTCCATCTTAATGAGGCGTTTTATCACTGAGTTCTTCTTTCTCCCACAAGCGGCCTCACACGGCTAGATTGCTAATGATTCCCTTCACATTATACAATTAATATTTTGAAATTATAGTTGCCACAGTCTCAGAAGACCTGAGGACTGCTCTGTCACTTGGGGACCGAGAGAGAGAAGGCTAATGTGCTTTAACGTGAGGGTCAACGTGCCTCAGGCAGGCAAGGTTAAGAACGTGGGATCTTCATGGTGACCTCAGGCAGTATGTGAATTGAGTACATGCTGTGGGCATCACTCTGAATCGCAAATCAGCCATCCAGTTAACTGAGCTAACCCACTCCCAGCCATTCGACAATAAGCAGTCGAGATGGCCTATCTCCATTTGGGCCCTCAATGTATTGATCCTAGAATGTGTATGAGATGGTTTTTTGGAATTTCTTCTCTATGGTATTGTTACTGAGTTGACTTGCTCAATCTATGTGCAGCTTGAAGTCACCCACAATAACCAAGATACAGGAGCAGAATTAGGTCATTCGGCCCATTGTTTCTGTTCCACCATTTGATCATGGCTGACCTGTTTCTCAGCTCCATTCTCTTGCCTTCTGCTTTTTCCCGTACCCTTGATCCCCTCACCAAACGAAGAACCTATCTATCTCTGTCATAAATACACTCCGCAGCCCTCTACGGCAGTGAGCTCTACAAAATCACCAGTCTCTGGCTGAAGAAACCCCTCCTCATCTCCTCAGTTCTAAAGGGTTGTCCCTGTACTGTGAGACAGTGCCCTTGGGTTCTCGTCTCTCCTACCAGTTGTAACATTTTCTCCACATCCATCTGTCTAGGCCTCTCAGTATTCTATAAGTTCATACAGTTGTAGTCATACAGCATGGAAACTAGACCATGCCGACCATGTGCTGAAACTAAACTAGTCCCACCTGCCTGCGCTTAGCCCATATCCCTCTAAACATTTCTTATTCATGTACTTATCCAAACATCTTTTAAAAATTGTAATTGTATCCGCATCCACACAGGAGCCACTCTCTGTGTAACAAAAAGTTGCCCTTCATGTCTTTGTTTTTCTCCTCTCGCCTTAAAAAAGTATGCCCTCTCGTTTTGAAATCTCCCACCCTGTGGAAAAGATACCTGTATTCACCTTATCACTACCCCTTAAGGGCAGGACTTGTACAGTTAACGATAGGGCCCTGGGTAGTGTTATACCTGAGTACCTTTCCACTTAAGATGGTGCTGTAAGTGGCAACTTGTAAACTTTTCACTATACTTGTGAGTATGTATGACAATAAAGCTAATTCAGTTTGATTTTAAACATGTCCCCTAGTCTTGAAATCCCCACCTAAGAGAAAGGACACCTGCCATTTGACACCCCTCAGGATTTTTATGAACCTCCAAGTTCAACCTCAACCTCTTGTGCCCTGAGAAAGAAGTCTGAGCCTATTCCGCCTGTCCGCATAACTCAATTTCTCTTTTCCCAGCAACATCCTGGTAAATCTCTTCTGAACCCTCTCCAGCTTACTAATATCCTTCCTTTAACAGGGTGACCAGAACTGGACGCAGTACTATCGATGAAGCCTCACCAGCATCTTGTACAACTTCAACAAGATGCCCCAACTCCTGCACTGAAAGGCCTGAGCCTATGTTTATGTGTACGTGTAATGCAAACTTCAAAGAATTAGGTAACTGAAACCCAAAATGTCTCTGTTCTACAGCACTATCCAAGGCTGTGTAAGTCCTGCCCTCCCTTTGCTTAGAATTAGAATCCCGATGGTGTGGAAACAGGCCATTCTACCTAACAAGTCCACACGAACTCTCTGAAAAGCATCCCACCAGACTCACATTTTCTGAAGAAGGATCCAGACCCGAAACGTCAGCTTTCCTGCTCCTCTGATGCTGCTTGGTCTGCTGGGTTTATCCAGCCCTACACCTTGTTATCCATCAGACTCTCACACCTCTCTGTCCCTATAACCCTGCATTTCCCATGGCTAGTCCACATAACCTATGCATCTCAGGATACTACAGATGATTTAGCGTGGCCAATCCATCCAACCTGCACATCTTTGAACCGTGGGAGGAAGCACACGGAGACACAGGTAGAATGCACAAATTGTACACAGACAGTTGCCCGAGGCTGGAATCGAACCCAGATCTCTGGCTCTGAGAGGCAGCAGTGCTAACCACTGAGCCACCATGCTGCCCTAAAATGCAATAGCTTGCACTCCATCTGTCATTTCTCAGCCCATAAACCCAATTGATCAACATCTCTTTGTAATCATAGATAACCTGTCCATGAAACCATAAATTTTGGTGTCATCAACAAACTTACTAACCATGCCTTCTATATTCTCATCTATATCACTTATATAAATGAAAAACACAAGGGGACCCATCACGATCTCTGTGGAACACTGCTGGTCACAGGTCTCCAGTTGAATAACATCCTTACACCACCACACCCTGTCTCATGTCATTAAGTGAATTAAATAACCAATTGGCAAGCTCACTATGACTCCCATGTGAGCTAACTTTACAAATTTGTCTACTATGCGGAACCTTGTCAAGGGCTTTACTAAAGTCCAAGTAAACAACGTCTACTGCTCTGCGCTCATCGGTCTTGGTTCCTTCATCAAAAAAAACTCAATCAAATTTGTGAGACATGATTTCCCTCACACGAAACCATGCTGACTATCCCTAATCATTCCTTGCCTCTCCAAATGCTATCTTTCCGTATCACCTCCAACAGCTTACCCACAGCCAAAGTCAGACTTATTGGTCTATAATTCCTCGGCTTCTCCCTACATCCCTTCTTAAACAAAGGCAAAACTTTAGCCACTCTCCAGTCACCTGGCACCTCACCCATATTTATAGATGATACAAATATTTCCGCGAGGAGCCCCGCAATTTCCTCCCTTACTTCCCACAATGCCCTGGGATACACAAGATCAGGTACCAGAGAATTATCCACCTTTATATTTTCTAAGACCTTCAGCACTTCCTCTCCTGCAAAGCAAACTGTTCAAAACATCAATATTTATTTCCTTGAGTTCTCTCGCCTCCTTCAGTCCAACTTGTCCATGTCGACCAGGTTTCCCAAACTGAACTGGTCCCACTTGCATTTGATCCATACCTCTCTCAACCTTTCCTATTCATGTACCTATCCAAATGTCTTTTAAATCGTGTGAGTGTACCTGCATCTACCACTTCCTCTGGCAGTTCACTCCATTTAAAAACTATTCTCTGTCTGAAAATGTTGCCTATTGTTTCCCTTTAAATCTTTCTCCTCCTTAATGTACTCTCTAGTTTTGGACTCCTCTATCCAAGAGAAAAGACCGTTGCTGTTCACCTTATCTTTTACCCCTCAATTTTCAAACCTTTACAGAGTCACCCCTCAACCTCCTATGTTAGAGTGCAAGAAGTCCCAGCCTATCCAGTCTCTCCTCATAACCCAAACCCTCCAGTCCTGGTGACATATATGCTGTAAGTGTAGCATGTAGCCACACAGAGTAGAACGTCAATCCAGCCGCGAGAAGCATCACCTAGTTTCCATTTCTTTGGCCCTTGGTCAAATAGTTTAGCAACAGGAACTGTCCAGTTTCATACATGGAGAGTGAACATTTGGGCTAGCTTTCTCCACAGTCAAAACTGATGTGAAATAGTTATTTCATATCTCTCCCATCTGCCGAGTTTCAACACAAAGACATCCTCCTTGATCATTAAGGTGCCCAACTCTCTCTCCAGTTGCTCTCTTGCTCGATATGTACTTGTTGAATCTCTTTGGATTATCCTTAGCCTTGGCAGATAAAGTTAACATATGTCCTCTCTGCCTTTCTGATCTCCATCTTAAGAAATCCTCTACACTTTTTATACTATTCAAGAAGTTCATTTGAACCTAGTTGTCTATCTCTAATATGGTTCTTTTTCATTCTTGACTAGCGCCTCAATATCTTTAATAATCCATTGTCCTCTAATCATACCAGCCCTACCTTTGGTCCAACTAGACCATGCCGAGCATAATTCCAAGTTAAACTTGCCCCACCTGCCTGCTCCTGGCCCATATCCCTCCAAACGATTCCGAGTCATGTACTTATCCAGATGTCTTTTAAATGTTGTAATTTTGCCCACATTCCCTACTTCCTCAGGAAGTTCATTACAAACACGAACCACTTCTGTGTTTTTTAAAAAAAAAAAAATTGCCTCGAGTCTTTTTTCAATCTTCCTCCTCTCACCTTAAAAATATGCCCCCTTGTCTTGAAATCCCTCACCCGAGAGAAAAGGCACCTGCCATTCACCTTATCTATTACCCTTCATGATTATATAAATGTCTGTAAGTCACCCCTCCAATTTCTGGACTCCAGTGAAAAAAAGTCTCAAACTATCCAGCTACTCCTTATAACTCAACCTCCAT
>NW_025965765.1:76864-79207 GCF_021869965.1 Rhincodon typus | reverse complement strand
TTTCTGGAAAAGCTCAACCGTTCCGGCAGCATCTGTGAAGAAAACATCAGAGTTAACGTTGCGGATCCAGTGACCCATCCGCAGAACCGCGAAGAGCTTTCTGAAAATCTGCATTTCCCACGGCTGAACAATCTGGTCAGCACATCAATGCACAAGAGGGGCAATTTCCCACGGCCAATTCACCAAACCAGCGGATGATGTTTTAGCTCGATGATCTATCCCATATCGCTGACACAGCGTTGTGATAAATTCCGCGAAGGGCTGTTTATCTGTTTCGGAGTATTCGATTTGCTGCGTGCATATTAGTACGAGGGGTTCCAATGATCGAAAAGAATTAGATTTATCTCATTGAGCAGTTAGAAAGTTGTCGCCAAATGAGTGAGTGGAGGAGAAAACAAATCCGTCCATCCCACTTGTATCAGCTCCTGGGGAGATCATGAGAGTGGAAAGACGTGACTTCTGCAAGTTTGCAGTGTCAGTCCTTATCGCAATGCAAAGCATTTGATAGATTTGTTCCTGATTGAAGTGTTTACTGGAAGCAGGGAGCTGAGCAAGATATTGGGTAAACCGAATCAGTTGTGAGAGGCGAAACAGCAATTTCCTTTCTTGCTGTGCGAATGAGATTGTATAGCGCAGAGAATTTCGATATGTGTTCCCGATCACTGGAGAGTCCATAACCAGAGATCACAGTTTGAGGATAAGCTGCAATCCATTTAGGTCTGAGGTGAAGGGAATATCGTCACCAGAAAGCAATGAGCCTGAAGAATTTTGCGGGACACAAAACGGTTGAAGCCAAAACATTGATTAGTTTTATAAAAAGGAATTGGTCATGGTTCTTCGGGTTCAAGGGACAAAAGAACCTGCGGCGAAACGTGAAACAGGGTACTGAGTTGGGTGAACCCGATGATCATATTGAATAGTGGAGCAGGCTGCAAGGACCGACTGGCCTCTTCCTGCTCCAAAGTCTATACAAAGCGACCTCGCACCGAGCCTTATGAAACAACACAACAAACAGATTATCAGTGACAAAAACACCCATCAGCGAGAACCCGTCGTTTCTTGCTGCAATTTTGTATCCGATTAGTGAGATGCACTGACACTAATTTCACTCTTCTTTGAGAGATGTAAGTAAATAGCTTTGTTCTTTAACAAAGAAATGATGATGACGTTGGCGTAGTGTGGGTCATGTTACGGAATGAAAAGCCCCGTGACAGTGTGGATGCAAAATTGTACGTGAGGAATTGATTTCCACACTCGAGCACAGTGCACAGTGTTGTTCCAAGAAGTCTTATTGAGACCACCTCTCTTCTGAACCGATGTTAATGAGCCGCACATTTTGTTGCAGACAATTTCAAAATCCAAAATGAGACTACAATGCATAGAGTCAGAGATCATAGAAACTCGTCCTTACAGAGGCCATTCGGCCCAGTGAGGCGGCATCGACTCTCGAAGAAAAACAAAGATGCTGGAAGAGCTCAGCAGGTCCGGCAGCATCTGTGAAGAAAACATCAGAGTTAACGTTGCGGGTCCAGTGACCCATCCTCAGATCCGAGAAGAGCTTTCCGTAAAACGGCATTTCCCACGGCTGAACTATCTGGTCTGCACATCACTGAACAAGACGGGCAATTTCCGACGGCCAATTCACCAAACCAGCAGATGTTTCGCCTGTGAGAAGGAAGCTCAACGGATGCCAGGCAGAAGGCACAAACTCCACACAGACGTCACCCAACGTTGAATCAAAACGGGTTAAATCCTCCCCGGCGGGGAATTGAACCCCGGTCTCCCGCGTGACAGGCGGGGATACTAACCACTATACTACCGAGGACGGCACGGGACCAGCCCTGCCCTCGGGGCCACTACGCGTGCACCAGGAAAATAAAACTGCTTTGCCATCCGAATTCTATTTCCTATTGCTTGGCACATAGCCTTGTATGCCTTAGCATCACAAATTTACGTCTGAATACTTCTTACAGTTAATCGGATGTCTGCCTCTAGAACACTTATAGGCACTGGCTTCCAGATTCCAAACACCTACTGGCTGAAAAAGATTTTCCGCCCATCTACTCAAACCTTCCGACATCTTACTTTAAACCTATTCCCCTCCTTTCATTGATCTCGCCATCAAGAGGAAACGTTTCTTTCAGTCTACTCTATCAATATCCCGGACCACAAGGTGCAGAGCTGGATGAACACAACAGGCCAGTTGTTTTGTACGTCTCAATCTTGCCTTCTGTAAATCTCCTCTGCTCTAAGGAAAACAAATCCAGTCTGTCCAATCTCTCTTCATAACTGAAACTCTTCATCCCAGACCATATCCTGGTAAATCTCTTCCGCATCGTTTCC
>NW_025965765.1:74698-76364 GCF_021869965.1 Rhincodon typus | reverse complement strand
AGGTGATGATTTTTTCAATTCAAACCCTCGCTGTTTCACGTATCTGCGTTTGGTTTATCAGAATTCAAACATAGCTCTTGGAGATTTCTCTGCGCTCCACAATTACCAACCGTCCATTACCTTCCTCGGTTCACTTCACCGAGGCACTGCGCAATCTAACACTCATTTTTACATTGACACCGTTCAGTCTGTCCTGCTACGGTCACTGTCGCTTAGTGAACGTGCTCCAGACTTATCAACGAAACCTTGAAACCAGTCGATCCACTTAGATACTGCGGTTGTGAGACCAAATATCATGTAATAGCTTTTTCCTGACACGCACCAGTGACTATTGGAGCATCAGAATCAGGAAAAGGACAAAGGACAACATTGATCAAAAGAGACTCCGATGGAAAGACC
The DNA here is from genome assembly GCF_021869965.1 of Rhincodon typus. Classification (NCBI taxonomy): domain Eukaryota; kingdom Metazoa; phylum Chordata; class Chondrichthyes; order Orectolobiformes; family Rhincodontidae; genus Rhincodon; species Rhincodon typus. The sequence goes on along the minus strand of NW_025965765.1, from coordinate 75,965 downwards.
ATTTTCTGTGGTTTTCTGTGTCATTTGATCCATTTGTTCATTCGCCTATAGCTAGAGTATAGTGTGCAGTTCTGCAATTCACATTACAGCAGGGATGTGATAACACTGGAAACGATGCGGAAGAGATTTACCAGGATATGGTCTGGGATGAAGAGTTTCAGTTATGAAGAGAGATTGGAAAGTCTGGATTTGTTTTCCTTAGAGCAGAGGAGATTTACAGAAGGCAAGATTGAGACGTACAAACCAACTGGCCTGTTGTGTTCATCCAGCTCTGCACCTTGTTGTCCGGGATATTGATAGAGTAGACTGAAAGAAACGTTTCCTCTTGATGGCGAGATCGATGAAAGGAGGGGAATAGGTTTAAAGTAAGATGTCGGAAGGTTTGAGTAGATGGGCGGAAAATCTTTTTCAGCCAGTAGGTGTTTGGAATCTGGAAGCCAGTGCCTATAAGTGTTCTAGAGGCAGACATCCGATTACCTGTAAGAAGTATTCAGACGTAAATTTGTGATGCTAAGGCATACAAGGCTATGTGCCAAGCAATGGGAAATAGAATTCGGATGGCAAAGCAGTTTTATTTTCCTGGTGCACGCGTAGTGGCCCCGAGGGCAGGGCTGGTCGCGTGCCGTCCTCGGTAGTATAGTGGTTAGTATCCCCGCCTGTCACGCGGGAGACCGGGGTTCCGTTCCCCGCCGGGGAGGCTTTAAGCCTTTTTGATTCAACCTTGGGTGATGTCTGTGTGGAGTTTGTGCCTTCTCCCCGGTCTCCGTTGAGCTTCCTTCTCACAGGCGAAACATCTGCTGGTTTGGTGAATTGGCCGTCGGAAATTGCCCGTCTTGTGCAGTGATGTGCAGACCAGATAGTTCAGCCGTGGGAAATGCCGGTTTACGGAAAGCTCTCCTCGGATGAGGATGGGTCACTGGACCCGCAACGTTAACTCTGATGTTTTCTTCACAGATGCTGCCGGACCTGCTGAGCTCTTCTAGCAACTTTGTTTTTCTTCGACAGTCGATGCCGCCTCACTGGGCCGAATGGCCTCTGTCTCTAAGGACGAGTTTCTATGATCTCTGACTCTATGCATTGTAGTCTCATTTTGGATTTTGAACTTGTCTGCACCAAAATGTGCGGCTCATTAACATCGGTTCAGAAGAGAGGTGGTCTCAATAAGACTTCTTGGAACAACACTGTGCACTGTGCTCGAGTGTGGAAATCAATTCCTCACGGACAATTTTGCATCCACACTGTCACGGGGCTTTTCATTCCGTAACAT
>NW_025965765.1:71220-74198 GCF_021869965.1 Rhincodon typus | reverse complement strand
TCACAGGCGAAACATCTGCTGGTTTGGTGAATTGGCCGTCGGAAATTGCCCGTCTTGTGCAGTGATGTGCAGACCAGATAGTTCAGCCGTGGGAAATGCCGGTTTACGGAAAGCTCTTCTCGGATCTGAGGATGGGTCACTGGACCCGCAACGTTAACTCTGATGTTTTCTTCACAGATGCTGCCGGACCTGCTGAGCTCTTCCAGCAACTTTGTTTTTCTTCGACAGTCGATGCCGCCTCACTGGGCCGAATGGCCTCTGTCTGTAAGGACGAGTTTCTATGATCTCTGACTCTATGCATTGTAGTCTCATTTTGGATTTTGAACTTGTCTGCACCAAAATGTGCGGCTCATTAACATCGGTTCAGAAGACAGGTGGTCTCAATAAGACTTCTTGGAACAACACTGTGCACTGTGCTCGAGCGTGGAAATCAATTCCTCACGGACAATTTTGCATCCACACTGTCACGGGGCTTTTCATTCCGTAACATGACCCACACTACGCCAACGTCATCATCATTTCTTTGTTAAAGAACAAAGCTATTTACTTACATCTCTCAAAGAAGAGTGAAATTAGCGTCAGTGCATCTCACTCATCGGATACAAAATTGCAGCAAGAAACGACGGGTTCTCGCTGATGGGCGTTTTTGTCACTGATAATCTGTTTGTTGTGTTGTTTCACAAGGCTCGGTGCGAGGTCGCTTTGTATAGACTTTGGAGCAGGAAGAGGCCAGTCGGTCTTCCAGCCTGCTCCACTATTCAATATGATCACAGGGATCACCCAAACTCCTTCTTATCAAACTAATCAATGTTTTAGCTTCAACCGTTTTGTGTAACACAAAATTCTTCAGGCTCATTACTTTCTGGTGATGATATTCTCTCACCTCAGACCTAACTGGCTCGCAGCTTATCCTTAAACTGTGATCTCTGGTTATGGACTCTCCAGTGATCGGGAACACATATCGAAATTCTCTGCGCTATACAATCTCATTCGCACTGCAAGAAAGGAATTCGCTGTTTCGCTTCTCACAACTGAATCGGTTTACCCAATATCTTGCTCAGCTCCCTGCTTCCAGTAAACACTTCAATCAGGAACAAATCTATCAAATGCTTTGGATTGCGATAAGGACTGACACTGCAAACTTGCAGAAGTCACGTCTTTGCCCTCTCACGATCTCCCCAGGAGCTGATACAAGTGGGATGGACGGATTTGTTTTCTCCTCCACTCACTCATTTGGCGACAACTTTCTAACTGCTCAATGAGATAAATCTAATTCTTTTCGATCATTGGAACCCCTTGTATGAATCGAATACTACGAAACAGATAAACAGCCCTTCGCGGAATTTATCACAACGCAGTGTCAGCGATATGGGATGGATCATCGAGCTGAAACATCATCCGCGTTTGTCTCTCCTCAGATGATCCTTCTCCTGCTGAAAAATTATGCTTTTCGGTTGATAATTGAGGTATTTCCCGCGGGTATTGATCATTATCCAAATCGAGAGACTGGTCTGGTCCAAGAAATTATGTTTTGCTCAAGGACATTTTCTCACAGCCTGATGCACCAAAAATCTCTGCTCCATGTCAATAAAAGCTGCTCCGGGTGAGGTTGGAGCTCACAGGCTCGGCATTTCACGCGCCTCTATACCGTCATAGAAGGACCGCACGCTCACCGATTGCGTCACTTATTCCTTGTGGCACGTGCTACAGAAATGCGGCAAAATATCAAACATTTTTATGAAAATATTCTCCCAGGTGATGATTTTTTCAATTCAAACCCTCGCTGTTTCACGTATCTGCGTTTGCTGTATCAGAATTCAAACATAGCTCTTGGAGATTTCTCTGCGCTCCACAATTACCAACCGTCCATTACCTTCCTCGGTTCACTTCACCGAGGCACTGCGCAATCTAACGCTCATTTTTACATTGACACCGTTCAGTCTGTCCTGCTACGGTCACTGTCGCTTAGTGAACGTACTCCAGATTTATCAACGAAACCTTGAAACCAGTCGATCCACTTAGATACTGCGGTTGTGAGACCAAATTTCATGTAATAGCTTTTTCCTGGCACGCACCAGTGACTATTGGAGCATCAGAATCAGGAAAAGGACAAAGGACAACATTGATCAAAAGAGACTCCGATGGAAAGACCATTTTCTGTGGTTTTCTGTGTCATTTAATCCATTTGTTCATTCGCCTACAGCTAGAGTATAGTGTGCAGTTCTGCAATTCACATTACAGCAGGGATGTGATGGCACTGGAAACGATGCGGAAGAGATTTACCAGGATATGGTCTGGGATGAAGAGTTTCAGTTATGAAGAGAGATTGGACAGACTGGATTTGTTTTCCTTAGAGCAGAGGAGATTTACAGAAGGCAAGATTGAGACGTACAAAACAACTGGCCTGTTGTGTTCATCCAGCTCTGCACCTTGTTGTCCGGGATATTGATAGAGTAGACTAAAATAAACGTTTCCTCTTGATGGCGAGATCGATGAAAGGAGGGGAATAGGTTTAAAGTAAGATGTCGGAAGGTTTGAGTAGATGGGCGGAAAATCTTTTTCAGCCAGTAGGTGTTTGGAATCTGGAAGCCAGTGCCTATAAGTGTTCTAGAGGCAGACATCCGATTAACTGTAAGAAGTATTCAGACGTAAATTTGTGATGCTAAGGCATACAAGGCTATGTGCCAAGCAATGGGAAATAGAATTCGGACAGCAAAGCAGTTTTATTTTCCTAGTGCACGCGTAGTGGCCCCGGGGGCAGGGCTGGTCCCGTGCCGTCCTCGGTAGTATAGTGGTTAGTATCCCCACCTATCACGCGGGAGACCGGGGTTCAATTCCTCGCCGGGGAGGCTTTAAGCCTTTTTAATTCAACCTTGGGTGATGTCTGTGTGGAGTTTGTGCCTTCTCCCCGGTCTCCGTTGAGCTTCCTTCTCACAGGCGAAACATCTGCTGGTTTGGTGAATTGGCCGTCGGAAATT
>NW_025965765.1:70117-70720 GCF_021869965.1 Rhincodon typus | reverse complement strand
TAAGCCTTTTTAATTCAACCTTGGGTGATGTCTGTGTGGAGTTTGTGCCTTCTCCCCGGTCTCCGTTGAGCTTCCTTCTCACAGGCGAAACATCTGCTGGTTTGGTGAATTGGCCGTCGGAAATTGCCCGTCTTGTGCAGTGATGTGCCGACCAGATAGTTCAGCCGTGGGAAATGCCGGTTTACGGAAAGCTCTTCTCGGATCTGAGGATGGGTCACTGGACCCGCAACGTTAACTCTGATGTTTTCTTCACAGATGCTGCCGGACCTGCTGAGCTCTTCCAGCAACTTTGTTTTTCTTCGAGAGTCGGTGCAGCCTCAATGGGCCGAATGGCCTCTTTCGATACGGTCGGGTTTCCATGATCTCTGACTCTACGCATTGTAGTCTTATTTTGGATTATGAAATTGACTGCACCAAAATGTACGGCTCGTTACCATCGGTTCGTGATCCACACGACACCAACCGTCATTATCATTTCTGTGTTAAAGAACACAGCTATCTACTTACATCTCTGTTTCAAATGGATCGATGTAGTCCAGCGTTATTGGGATTATTGAAAAATAAAAGACATCGTGTTACCCTGCCTAGAAAATATTCACGTGG